>NC_136659.1:16120487-16200487 GCF_903797595.1 Erithacus rubecula
GCCTGCCTCTCTGCCAGCAAGGCCTCGGTGGAGCAACATTGCCAATTCAGGGTTCACCCTTAAAAATCTCCCCCCCCGGGGCTGGCCCTGTGCCACCGTGCCCTGGCAGTGCCTGGGGTCCTGGGTGGTGGATGCCAGCCCGGAGGGGAGTCCCGGGAGGCGGGGACACGGGACGGATGCGGCTTCTGACTCCTTGCCTTGGACACGGAGCTCAAGGGTGAATAGAAAGGGGTCTTCTCGCTCCGTCATCTGGTGAAGCCATTTCGTGTTAATTAATCCCCACCAAATGACAAAACCAGATATGACTCTCCTTTTCCATGACAAGAAAGTATATATATTTTTAATGATTTGGGTTGATTCCCGTACGAGACAGGGCAGGAAACTGCAGCCCCCCTTTATGTGCAGCCTCGCCCCCCTTCCAGGCAGGACTGCTTCCTTTCCAGTTCTCTTTCTTCTCTGGCACCGGCTCCACTGCTCCCGGTGACCAAACCGAGGGCTGCGGCTCGACGAGGGGAAACACCATAACCCGGGTGAGCGCCGCGCACGTCCCCAGCCCCGCTACCCTGGGACACACAGGGAACAGCAGGGAGGGGACAGCACCGCAGCCCTGGGACACACAGGGAACAGCAGGGAGGGGACAGCACCGCAGCCCTGGGACACACAGGGAACAGCAGGGAGAGGATAGCACCGCAGCTCTGGGACACACAGGGAACAGCAGGGAGGGGACAGCACCGCAGCCCTGGGACACACAGGGAACAGCAGGGAGGGGATAGCACCGCAGCTCTGGGACACACAGGGAACAGCAGGGAGAGGACAGCACCGCAGCCCTGTCCCGCTGACCGGAGAGGGGAAGCCGTAGAGGGGCGGAGGGAGCGGGCAAGGAGCAGGTAGCGCTGCAGGATGTACGGAGCTCCAGCCGGCTCCCCACACTTGGGGGACAGGGAGAACGTGTCGGGAGAAACTTTGTAAACCTTCTGTCTGAGTGAAGAGACGCTGAGATGGAGCCCGGCAGTCCCGGGGGGAGAAGTGGCTCAATCACAGGAGCTCGACGCGCCCCGCACCTGCTGGGGACCGGCCAGGGGAGCTCGACTGGAGCAGGGCGGAGGCTTGGGCCGAGCAGAACCCTCCGTGAAGGGGCAAGCAGCGGCGAGGGGAGAGTGGGAGGCCCGGGGAGGGGGCGGCAGCCGAGAGAGGTGTCCCGCGTCCCCCCCAGGTGGGACTGGGTTCTCTTGGCATCGCGCAGAGCGGCCTTGAGCGGCTCCTCGGACTCGATTTTCGACGGCAGCTCGGGGCCCGGCAGCTCGGCTCGCTCCGGGTGTGTGTCCCTGCCCCGCCGGGATAGTGCGGGTGTCCACTCCGCCCCGCTCCGAGGAGGCGACTTGCGCTGCGCCTCTCCGGCACAACACTCAATTATAAGGGCTGTGATTACAACAATATATCTCTGCCGTGCTCCGCATGCTCGGGTGTCAAGGGTAGTGTTTTAGAGAGGGTGCGAGGGGCGGCAATTCATAAGGGGAGCTGACAGTTCTTTGATGTGAAAATGATGCCCGTTGTTTTACTCCAGGATGCACAACCGAAGAAAGATTACACTGTTTAAAAAGAGAAATTTAAACCCAGATGATAATAGTAACGAGCCAAGGAGATGCAGTAAGGAAGTCAATATTACAAGTAGAAAAGCAATCTCTGAAGGCCTTGTGTGGCCTGCTGGCTCTGACAGAGTGAAGCTGAATTTCTGATAAATCATGAATCATGGATGATCTTTTCAGCTAAAGATTCATCCTCACACAGGTTCTCATGAGCGTCGGCCTCTGGTCCCGGGGGCCGTGGTGCCCGCAGGGGCAAGCGAGGCTCGGGTCTCGCACTCCCACTTTCTGCTTTCACCAAGAAGGACTCTCATGACAGAGTAGAAAACAACATCATCTTAATTGTTTTCTTTATAAAATGATGTAAGGGACAGATTTTGGTCTGGAGTGCTTTTTAAAATCAATCAATCAATCAATCAATCAATCAATCAATCAATCAATCAATCTCCCTCCTCCCTGCCGGGGTGTAACACATCGGGCAGGACTGGCCGCCCTCCCCGTGCGGGTCGGGGGTGCCAAGCCCCGCCGCCGCCTCCCTGCCGTGCCCGGGGAGCTCCCGCCCAGCCCTGCCCGCGCCGCGATGGACTTCCTTCCAAACGCACCAGCTGCCTCAAAGCCTTTCTTTGCGAACCAGTGGCCAGAGATTATTAACACATTATTAAAACTCGATTCAGAGCACCTTAATGAGACTTTTACTTATTAGCGACAGGAGAGGACATCACAGGAGTGCTCAGTTAAGCTGTGTCTGTAGTTTCTTTCTATGCAAATGAAGCTTTTGCATTCTCATGGCGTTATACTCCAGCGTGAGGTGGGCTTCAGGACCAGAGCAGTTTTTGTACGAAAAAATGATCAAACTGATTCTAAGCATAAAATAATTTCGGAGCATTTGCTACAGAGCAAAAACATTTCTAGGGTGCTTGTTGTGTGTTTCTGAGAGGGGTAAAACTCCCCCACTGCACACACCAGCCAGCACACTCAGCTTTTGCAGTCTACTACACTTGTCAGGAAAACAAAGCTTTGCCTTTCCCAAACTTCCATTTCTTTGCTAGTCCGTACTCAACATTTCCTTTTTCACACAGTATCGAGAAGCCTTCATACAGCAGTAATCAGGCAAAGGAAAAAAAAACCCAACATCCTCAAGGTAACTAAGAAAGGCTCTGAAAAACTTCAGAGTAGAGAAACACAAACAAATATATTTTCCAGTGCAGATTTATTATGGCTTCCCTCTGTTTTGCTGAGTGCGAGTCAATCAAGAGGGGAAATATCGGTTCTTTTTGACAGTAACCGAGTCTTAAAAATTACGGATCGAATCCAAGTTTCAGGAACGCTGGAAAAGCACTCAGAATCCCGGTCCCGAGCCTTTTGGGTACCTCTTCGTGACCACAGCTTCGTCCCGCTCGGGAGCTGCCTCGTTCGAAGAGCCGGGATACACCCGGGGGACCCGCGGGGCTGCGCCGGGCGGGGACTGGCACCGACCCCGGCCCCGGGGGCACCCAGGCTGATCCTCCAAACCCCGCTCTCTCCTGAGCCCCCTTATCCAAACTGTCCTGGTTAGCACCCAGGGACTTAGCTGGCCCAAGCCTTTTGAAATTCGTTTTTCCAGGTCAGGTCTATTTAGGATCCAACGTCGTCCCTCCATCATTTTACTTCATTTAAAACACCAGGAAGACGTTATTTGTTGTCTAACTAAATAGACCATATCACCTCTAGTTAAATTTGTAAATTACATTATGCTGCTGCTCTGGTTTTGTTTTCATAATTCTTAAAAATCTGAACAAATCAATTATATTAGCCATATGGCTTGATCACATCAGCTAATTTTCATTTTTGTACAGTAATTGTTGTTTAAACACTGACAACTTATTAGTTAAGGTGTTTAGGGAAGATCTCTCCAGTCCTGTCTTGTTTAAAAGATGATTGAAATGACAATGAATACTTCAAGTAAAGTCATTAAACCATTCCTTCCAATATTTTTCACTTTCTATGTATTTAAAGAGTTCACAACAGCAGTAGCTGAGCTGTAGTCTGATTTATACTTCTGGAATGGAGGCCATGAGACCATCAGGCTTTCAATTCCAGTTTGTAATGATTCTCTTAAAAGGAGCAAGTTTTTGGTATGCAGAAGGTAAGTAGTAATTTTTCTTAGTTATTTTAAAGGTGTATAGTATTGAGAATGTACAAGTGGTTCCACTCTGGCATTTGCACACTGCAAATAAAAAACTTCACCCCTCAGTGATCTTAATATTTTGCCCATTAAATGTACTTGCTCATTTAAATGGGAGTGTATTTAACCACTAGACAGATGGTCTACAGTGCACACAATTATAAAGCAAGGGTCTGTGTACGTTGCTGTATTTTGGGCTCCAGATTTTCTGCTTCCCTATACATTTTTGCAAGCAGTTTATTTTTCCATACAAAATACTAACACAGGTGGAGACGCAGTCTGGAACTCATTTCTGCTATCACAGATCCAGAGCACAGCCCTTCAGCCATTCTTCTTAATTTTCTGACAAGGATTTTAACTACTTTGTGCTTCGGATTTTTAGAGCATTTTAAAAGCAATTCTGTAATTCTTTGTAAATCTGTAATTCTCTAGAACACTAGGATTTTAAATATTTGACACAAGTTTCTGATAATATTTACTGTATTGAGAAAATACTGAAAAAACTTAACCTCACATCAGCAAAACTGAAGCAGTGAGCAGGTAATGAGCAGTGTATTACAAATGAAAGGTAAAGGTCACAAGAAAATGTAGAAAATTAGGAAACACCAAAATGTAGGTTTGCATCACAAACTGACTACATTCACCGTGGGCCTGTCTCACCCCAGCACAGAGGAAGCTGGTGCTCACTCACTGATCACTAATTAAGCCTGTGCATTTATCTGACCCAGGTAAGGATCTCAGCATTATTTCTCATTCAAGATTCCAACTCTGGGTTAAATACAGATTTGTTAATTTTCTGACCAGACTGTTCATGGTTATTCTCACTCTTATTGCTGCTCCCTCACAAATATTAACAAATTAACTCAGAATGATTCTATAAAGTGAGGATTCACCCTGCTTCATAATTGTGATCCCAAAGATCAGACACACAGAATCTGCATTTGCTTTGTATGTGCCATGGAGGAGACTGGCCCAATAATTTTAGTGTAGTTAGTAATATTGCTCATTGCTTTGCAAAACAAAATTTTTGAATGTGATTTGAAAATCATAACATGGAAAATACTTTTTGCAAGCAATTAATAAAAGTCAGATTTAAATGTAATGCTTAGCATTGTGTGGAAGTTCTGTAGCAAGGCAGAAGTTCAATTATATTAACTTCTCTATCAACTTATTAATTTATCTATTCTTGGATACCATTCCCTTCCTTCAGCAAAGCATTTCCAGCATAATTTAAATTCTCCTGCAAATTGTTGCTGTTTTACCGAGATCAGACTTTGCCTATGCAGACTTAAGTCACTTTCAGAGGAACTCATGTCTGTTCTGGATAATTTCAGCCATGCATTCAGCAACAGAAATTAGGATTTTATCTTCCATTATAGTGCAATCACAGCTGGAAGAGCAAGGAGAGATAAGGCTGCATGGATCACACTAAACCTGCAAGTTCTCAAGTTCTGAATGCTCAACTTTTCAATCATCACTTCCTTTTGAAATACCTCTTTGCATACAGTTTCCTGGGTTGTAGAATAAGTAAGTGGTCAGTCCTTTCTGTGGAAATGTCCCACCATGGTCCATCAGTACCTGGAGTGTACCACACTGCATGGACCTGCTAGGGCAGCAAGCAGAGGGGAGCAGCACAGGTGCTGCCATCAGGAGCTGGCATACCTTCTGTGAGTCAATATCAGCAAGAGGAAACATGAAAACATCAAAATGCAATTGTCAGATCAAGAACTGAATCTCTTGTAAAGGACACAGATCCCTCTCTTATTTCCGCTAACTCCGACTCCTTTTGTTCATGTCAGATCTTTCTCATCCCCTTCCCTCAGTGCAATTGCAGACTGTCACACTTAGCTGAGTATCAAAGCTTAGTTGTCCCAAATAATCTTTGTGGACCTGAACTTTACTGAATTGCCTATGACCCTTTATCTGAACACATGTATGGAAATACAGATATATTGAGAATTTGCATGAGGTAAGTTCAAAAGAATGGATGAGAGCGGAGGAGATAGTTTAGTTTGAAGGGATCTGGTGTCTTTGAGAGAAAATAATATAATTTTCTTTAAGGAGGAAGGGTCTGATTTTTTGTTGTTCATCATCTCCTTGTTGATCTTTGTAGTCTCTTTCCCATGGCAGAGTCCTAAACCATTGGACGGAGTCTAATCCATTCAGAAATGCTAATGAGAAGATAAAAAGTAGGGCAAAGAATTCCTGACCTACATTTGCAGTCACTCAACTTCATAGAGAGAAGTAACATTGTAGTAAGCTAAAAGTGAATAAAAGTTGTTTTTGAGACATGCAGTGAATCATTTCTAGTGCCTTATAAAGCATTATTTGGTTGACATTGTCTCTTAAGATATCTGTTTATGAAATGCAGTGTTACTTCATGAAATTCACCATTTTGCACCATGAAAAATAACCCTTTTTCTCTGAAAACAACAGCAACACAGACTTAGCAGAAAAATCTTTAATGTCAAGAAATGGGCAAGATGTCAGTTTTATGCTGCATCAGAAAGACAGATATATGTATTTCACCATTTCTCCTATCCTATTTATGATTGTTGCAATCACAAATAATGTAGCTGATATCTAGTATCTACTTGCCCTGTATGTATTGCTACATCTTGTTCCAAGGGTACCAGCACTTTGTCATACAAATTTCTCTTCCTTGGGATTTATTTAGTATTTAACTCCTGTTCTTCAGGGGTACAGGACAATGACTCCATGGTCTGTGTTGTCTCCCTTTACAGAGCCTCAGCTGCTGTGCAAAGGCCACACCCCAAACCACCCAACATTAACATGGATGACATGTTTCTTAACAAAAAGATGGAACCACAATTTTCTGTCTGTGTGTATGACAACTTAGATGGTACAATTGAGATGATGAAACTGGACTGTGATGGTTTTTATTTTGGTGAGTGGCATGCCATGTGTTATAACGTTGCAGTGTCTTCTCATACTCTCTAAAAGCACTTCCTTGCTTTGTAAACAAGCTTTACTTCCAACTCAAGTAAAGATAACTTTTAACTAATTTTCATTAGCTTATTTCCAGTCCACCATGTTAATTTAACAACTATTATTTAGATTTGAAAAGAAGAAATGTATTTCTGTGCAGACAGGTCTTTGTAACAAATTTGTAAATGAAGAAAACAGATTTATTTTTTCAGATACACTTGTCAATTCTTGAATAATGGATGTCCTGCTTGAATACTTGATTACATATACAAGTTCCAGAGTCCATTTATTGTCAGAACATGGCTTCTTAGGAGCCAATTTTTAAAGAAAGTTGATTTCTACATCCATCTCTATCTTCCTATCTTCTATATCATCTCCTAGTAGCTTTCTACTGACAGACTCCTGGACAATGTCCTATTAAGTTATCCTATAAAAACTGCTATTAGCAGTTTTCCAGTAAAAACCCTTCCTGTCCCATAGGATGTACAGTATATGAATACTCTTTTGCTCTGCTAAACTATTAGCCTGTTGTCAAACTACTGAAGAATAAAACATTCTCTTTCTCTTGCAAAGCATTGTGCATATCTCAGCAAGGAGCTTTTCCACATTATGATCCTTGTATTTCATCTGAGTGCTAAATATCTGAAACTGGTTATCGATAATGATCTAGTTTGAGTACTAAAATTTTTCAAGATTTCCCCCTCTGTCTTTGATAAATATCATAACATTTATGTAGTCATTCTAGTCTTGTGTAAAAGTTATTGCATATTTTGAGAAGGTTTCCCCAAGGATTTGAAATGACATTTCTCTTTTCTAAAAGACCCTCTATAAGTCAACTCCTTTTTGAAATTTTCAGTCTGGAAGGCAGGTACTAGACCCAGGCAGTGAAACAACTTCTGTAACATTTCTGTTTCATTACTGAACTCATCATAGAAAGTGTTTCTATCACGAGTGGAAAATAATGATCTATTAAAGCACGAGAAGATAAATTCTTGAGTTCAGTTTGATAAATGTTCACCATCTACCTGAGAACAGATGATTTTAAAACTAGGCAGAGATAGTATTCAGAGGAGTGA
Source organism: Erithacus rubecula (assembly GCF_903797595.1). Lineage (NCBI taxonomy): Eukaryota > Metazoa > Chordata > Aves > Passeriformes > Muscicapidae > Erithacus > Erithacus rubecula. The sequence continues at coordinate 16,128,260 of NC_136659.1, forward strand.
TTTTAGCAAAGAGTGGCTATATGTTGGAGAGGTAACACAGCTGGGATTTGACACAGGATTCTTCTGCACCAGTGAGGTGCATAACACTGTGTTTGCTGAGCTGCTGAACAGCCCACTGCCTTCACCTCTCACTCACATTTGGGATCCAAATCAAGCATTTTGTAGGCAAACACAGTTTCTGAGATGCTAGAGATAAGTTTTCTGAGTTGTATGACCTGCAGTGGCCTGTGATGGATGAAGTACCTGTGGTAATGGTAAGTGCATTTGGTCTTGAACCCGATTTTTTTGTCTTGCATCCCTTGTAACATATTAACATCCTCACTGGTCCCAGCAACCAGATGAAATTTTTTTTCTCCTGAATCTATTACAGCTGTCCTTCTACGCAAAAAGAAACAAGGAAACAAGTATTCACTGAGAAAACAGGTGACTATTGCAGTCAACTGAGATAATACCCTAGTCCTAGCTATTCATTATAGTAAAAATATTTTGATCTATGCTTGATTTGCCAGCAGTATCAGCACTTGACCTACAAAAAGATCTGTCAGGGACAAAATAACCCAGGCCCATTAGCAAATCCTATAATTATGGCCCTTTGCAGTCTCATTATAACCGTCCCTGACTCAACATGTGCCAATGTATCTCTCACTGGACATTCAGAGTGACTCATTAGGGTTACACAGCACGAATGAAAACACCAACAGCACTCACAACACCTCACCCTCCTTAGAGTCAAGGCATGGAACAGTATCTGCTCTGCCCTGCCTGCAGCTCATGCAGTCACTCTAGTGACCTTTCCACAAACTTGGAGTGTAGCTCCAACAGCTCAGGGCTGGGTGTGAATTACATGACCTATCCAAAAACACTGGGTGAATACAGAATCTATTGGTGGAGTTGATGTTACTCCAGGTTGAGCACTTGGCTACTCTGGCTGTGCTGCCAACATCCAAATCAAATGAGTTTAAACCTAGCTCAAGACTGCCTCCGTTTGATCACATTTTGAATATATCCTTGTCTGTGCTTTCAGGTCTTGCTTCATGCTCCTCTGTCAGGTGAAGTATTCTGCAGAAGTTTTGATTGTTTCCCTTGGAGTTGCTTTAAACAATGTAATCGAGTTGCATCTTGTTTGACAAACTAGATAGATCAATTTATTCATTTTCCTAGTAAGTAAGAAACAGTCTCAAAATCAAGACAGCTAAACCAATATTTAAATATTAAAGGAAAAATAAGTTTTTGTCAGTGGTACAAATTGTCAAGTGTTGCAGGATTCTGGTACATGTTTTTCCTTAGTTGGAGTTTTTCAGCTGAATGTCTTTTTGCCAGAAAGTCATCTGTGACACTGGCAGGTGAGAAGTCAATGAAAGAGCATGGAAATATTTCTCAGTCATCTTTCATATAGCTTTAACAATCAGAAGCAGAAGTTTTATTACTTAAACAGAGTTTCAATACAAACTTTTAATAAACTTTGCCTAAATAAAAATTTTTCTTCTTGACTGTTAAACCAATATTAAAGCAAGTTGGAAAGGAGTATACAGTTTCTTCCACCAGGTTCTCACACTGCTAGTGTAGATTTATAACTGCTCTGGGTCTCTTTTGTGTGTTAGAAACCTCTCCCTTTTACTGTTAAGGAGACACTGAGTCCTCAGCTGACACTTCATGGAATTACCAGCACAGTAAAGGGCAGAAGTTAATGATGCCCAGAAGAGAAATGCAGGGAAGCCATTACAACTGTTATAAAACTCCAGTGTGCTTCTTGCTGGTGCCACACAGCTTGGTCACTCTTGCAAACACTGGAGTGTCCAACTGGCACATCCTCCATCCTGGGGCAAGCAGAAGGAATGGTTCAATCAGAGCAGGTGTCAAAGACAGCAGTGCTGAGAAGGGCAGCACACAATCTCCAGCACCTGACATGATCATAGAATCACACAATGGTTTGGGTCAGAAGGGACCTTACAGATCATTGAGTTCTCTGCCCAAGGCAGGGACCTTCCACCAGATCAGGTTGGTCAGGGCCCCACCCAACCTGGCTTTGGACATTCCCAGGGATGGGGCAGCCCCAGCTTCTCTGGACAAACTGTTCCTGTGCCTCACCCTCCTCCGAGTACAGAATTTCTTCCTAAAGTCCAATCTGTATCTCCCCTCTCTTAGTTTAAAGCCATTCCTCCTTGCCCTATCACTTACCTGTTTGTGTAAAGTGTTGCTCTCTGCTTTATTAAGTCTGCTTTAGTACTGGAAGGACACAGTGAGGAGTTCCTCAAGCCTGCTCTCCTCCAGGTTGAAACCCCCAGCTCTCTCCACCCCCCTGAGAATGCTGTCCAAAAGTGCAGCTGGCCTGGGGGTGTTGGGCAGGTGCTCTGTGCTGCTACAAGAGGCTGTTTGTGCCCTGAGATGTACACACACCAGGAGTAACCGAAAAATGATTTAATGAAAAGTTTTTCATGGATTGAAACAGTATTCTGTCCTCACCCGGGAGTGTCAAACATACATTTGGCTCCAGGCTAGCAGATGCTGCAAAATAATCAGGTTTACACTTGCTGCAAGTGTCTTCATCTGGATTGACTTTTGGGAGTTTTTTGGTTTGTTTTTGGGTTTTTTTCCTTTTTTTTTGCTTTTGTAGAAAGATGTCTCATAAGTGATGTTTCCTATATCGAGCAGTGTAGGACCTTTTATGAAAATAAAGCAATTTTTCATGTATTTTGACCCAGGTATTACATGGTCTATCTGGAATTTGATTGTTTAGGTTTGTCATTCTTTTTATTACATAAAGCTTAAACTGAACCTGTTACAGTAACAGGCATCCTATTGTCACAAGGTCATGATAATTTTGTTTTGTTTCCATTTCACAGGATACCTCTAGTCCCTTGCTATTGTATGTGTATGTTTTCTTGTCTTTCATAATTTTATCTCTATAAAATCTGGATGTTAGAAAGGTCAAATTAAGTCCAGATGGTATTCCAGGATCCTCACTAGAATCTGAATGTCCTGACACTTGTATTAAAATACAACCCATCATTAAAAGGGTGGTGAATTTACACATGTTCAGGAGCCTCTATTATTCAAATGAGATTTTGGGGAATGAGACAATACTGAACTGAAAGGGACCATGTAACTGGTTTGTCTCTGTCCCCTCCCTTCTCCCAAAGGCAGGCTGGCCTTTTCCTTAGCTGATACTCCCAGAGCCAAATCCAACTGCCCTGAAGCAAGACCACAGGTCACCACGCCATGCCTTGGCATGGCCTTGAAAATCCTAAAGGACATAACCTGACATTCTGATTTTTCTTGTTAGGCTGATTTTACTCAGAATTTATACATTAAGCTCCTTTTTAAAATTTTTTTTTTATTTTTTTTTTTTTTTTTTTCCCATTAGTAGCCCCTGGAGACCTTTTCCTGTCCAGCATGTTTCAGTATGGAACTTGCAGGTGCCTGAGACTCCCTGAGATGAGTTTTCCTGGTGGAAAAGGAAGAACCATTTGTGTTTCTAAAAGACTGCCTGGGCTCTCTTGTGAGGTTTTCAACAATTTCAGCTTTTGGGCTATTATTACTTCTTTCAGAAGAGTAATTCATAGTATTCACCATTTTGAAAATACATTGTGCTTCATATAATGTACCTACAGTACAAGAGTAAAACAGGAAAGTCAATTCTAAGCAGAGTGCTTAAAGAATACAAAACATTAAAGGGAAATTAGGAGCTCAGTAATTCTGTGAAGTCCTTTTGCTTTTTAAGTCAGTAGTTCTTCCTCACATATGCAGTTTTCCATGCATAAAATGTAATTGAGGAGTATTTTTTCTTTTATTATATTATTTTCAAACTACTTGTCTAAAAATATGATGTCTCTATTTCTTCCCATTTCACTTATGGAGAGTTTTATGAAATTTATGAAATGCATTATTTTTTACATTCTAATTACAGTATCACTCTTCTGAAGCCCCCTAAATGCAATAATTTCAGTGACATAAGCAAAAATGGAAGGGTTTTTAAAACTTACTATCTTCTTTTTATACAATTCTTCAGTCAGTGACACAAAACTATTTCTGGAAAATTAGATATTCTTGCAGTAATGGTTGAAAACAGATAAGTTGTATTATTATGATCTGAAAAATGGAAAAAAACAATGATCTGCCCTGAGCCAAAGAGAGATTTCACAGCAAAACCAGAAATAACTTTTGAATCTCAAGGGGGCTGTACTTTCTTCTACTAAACATCTCCAACCTTTTTCTGCCAAATATGCATAGCAAGAGAAAAAGTAGAAGATAAGCTGTATATACTGCTATGAAACATTCAACATTTTTGTTATGTTGGAATGTTTTGTAAAGTTCAACATTTGTGAAATTTTGTTGCAGGTTTAGTTTGTTCATGGCATGATTTGTTTCCATCAACTACCCAGAACATGACAAAATGAAGAAAGGTGAGTCCCTTGTTAAAGGAGGAGATTTCACTCCAAGGAGAATCCTCCTATGCTATAACTCTTTCAAACTTGGGGGGGGGGGGGGGGAAGCAAACCTGTTAGTGATCCCTAAAAATTTGCATTCACACATGGGTAAAAATACAATGAATTTGGAACGAGCCATCTGAAATTATTTTCGAGCCCACTTGGCAAGTAAAGAGTGTTTTTTTCCCAAGGCACTTTATTGAAGGAAACATTCACTGGCCTTTTATCCTTTAAAGTCTGGTATTTACAAGGGAAGCTGCTGGCTGTCTAATTGCAGCTCACAAAAACATCACACAGTCTCATCTAATCTCTCTCAGTTGTTGCTATATTTAGTTTTCTGTGGGATAATTTACATATACTTGAACTGAATTCTAACTCAGGTTAGAGGAAAAAAAGAAATGAAAAAGACTGAAAAAATCCCTAATATGATTTGCATGCAATTTTTTTCTAAGCAAAAAGGAAAAGAAAACACTTCCCTGTGGAGATACAAGGAAATCCATCCCTACACTCTATAGCAACAAATTAGATCTGGTGCCAGTGACATCTACAAGAGATAATTTTCCTCCAGAATGGACACCCTGGTGATACTTTAAGTGAGAACAACTCCCAGACACGCCAAAACATTCTGCATATGTACAGGGCTTTAAGGCAGGATGGATGCATTTTGCAGACCTGCACGATGCTCTGATCCATGTGAGGGTGTCACCCAGCTGCCCCCCACAAGCTCTACCAGTTTCTGCCTTGCACCTTAGCATCACATCCTGGTTTCTGTCTGGCTTTGCTCAGCAAGAAAACCAAACTTAGGTTATTCTGAGAAGCAATGTTGTGAAAGAAAGCTGGCTGCTGGTAACAACTGTCTGAAAGTTGCAAGAAAGAGTCCTCAGTGGGTAAATGCAGGGATCAGTTCACCTCTTCACTGGCAGTAGGGAATTACTTTTATTCACCATGGTCACATCTTCAGCTCCATAAACGAAGAAAAACCTTCTGAACTTGACTCTTTCTCTGTATAGATGGGAGATGATCACCATCACTATTTAAAACTTTTTTCTCTCCTTACAGTTCTCAGTCTGGGGAAATACACATGGTGGGAGAAGAGGGAGATGTCATGGCAGGGAAATGTTCAGGGAGTATGATTCCTATGGTGTTATCCTGTGGGGCAAATATTTCCCCCAAAAGAGCATGTCTGTGTGTGGCAAAACTAGTGAGAATGATAATTAAAATTTTAAATTCCACTAAGCAGACAAAAAACAGAGGAACAGAAATAGCAAGTAGAATCAAGAGTCTGCTCTTGCTCCATTTTGCAATAAAATAGTTTATAGTGGAATCAACCAAGATACAGATCAGAAGTAAGAATCTACCTCTGAGTGCTTTTTGCTTTCCAAGATTCAAATACTGTTCATTAGTATTAATAACCTTTTGAAAAGAATTGATTTTCCCTGGGTAACTCTTTCACAATAGACAGTTTCATATGCAGAGTCACCACATCAGTAATACATAAGGAATGCAGGTTAGAAAAAGTGTTTCACAAAAGACAGTGACATGTGCTTGCTTTTCCTTTCTGAATGCATGTTATCAGTTTGCTTCCTGGATGTCTGTGATATTTTCAGACTTTCTAACTATGCATTAAAAATATAAACAAGCCATGTGTTCTTTTGTCTTCCAGGTGCTGATTTTTCTCTGGTAATCTTCAACTCATTATTATTTACTTACTTGTATTTCTTTAACAGTAAATTCTGATTTATTTGCTAACAGAAATTAGGTGATGTATGGTTATAAACCATAATAAATTGGGAGATTATATGTGCTACAGGAAGAATTATTATAGCACTTCAATTTCCTTTGAGTTCATCTTTGACCATTATTGTTTCTGTAACTAATACTTTTAAAGATTATGGTTTATTTTCATTTACTGCTGCCATAAGGCAGCATCTAAAAGCAAGCTTTCTATTAATTTTTCCAATGCAGTTGTGATGCATTGATGCCTCCCTGTGATAGCTATGAAAGTTACTGTTAAGCATTAGTCAGTCTTCTATTCCATGATACTTCAACATCTACCAATCCTTGTTTTATTGGCCTTCAACTCTTCCCCAATAACATGCCTCCTAATTCTTTCAGCCAAAGTTTCTGACCAGCTACTTTAACCTTTTTAATAAAGACTAAACCTGAACTCTTACAATGGTCTCTAGTGCCATGGTTAAAGACCTTTTTCTCTGACAGTACATGAAATGGAATTACAAATGCTTAGTATGTAGAATCTTCCTGAAGTACTTCCCTGAGATAACAGCTCCCCTATAGAACACTGTGTTTCATAACTGCACTCTGAAATGATTTGGTAAACTTTCCCAGGAAATGCAGAAGGCCTAGTGCAGCTTTATTGCATAGGAGCTCAGTCTGTTGTCCATAATAGGAGTTTCGATTTATGGGCAAAAATGCTCTTAATGACACATATGATTTCAGCATACACATTTGCTTTTGATTAAACTCTGTAACACGTTGGTACACCCATGTAGAACTGACATTTGTCTTTATGAATCTCATGTAAAATGACACTTTGAGTCATGCATAAGGAATTTACAAGAAGAACATGACAAAACAATGTCCTTTTTGTGAATAGAGCCCATATTGTAAGCTTTTATTGCTTTACCAGTAATACATAATTAAATATGTCTACAAAGTCTGGCTTTGATCCTGGGGCTTTCTTCCCTGGGTTTAAGCTAGATACAGTTCCTGTATCCACGACTATGTAGCAGGTAAGGTTTATGCCCTGCCTGTACTTTTAAAATCAACTCTCTTGTGAATTCATTGTTCTCTAAACATAATCCCAAAGAACACTTTAAAGCTACGATGACATTAAGATTTCAAGTCAAAAGGGCTAAAAAGAGATTAAGAGTGGAATAAGATCACAGATGGACAGCACAGCACACAGCAGCTCCCAGTTACTGAAAGACAGAGTGTCCCATGGAGAATGTCCCTGCACAGTCAGGCTGAGAGACCTGCTCAGAGCCACCAGAGCAGCTTTGCTCCAGGGCTCCCTCCTTTTACAGATCCAACCCATCCCCAGGGTAGTTGTGGAAAAGCTGAACTGGGGTAAAATAATGTGAATTCTGTAGAAGTGGAGTGGAGGATTTATTGAAAATTAATTTGTTTGTGAATCTTCATCCATGCCATGTCACTGCTTTGCTATATATGTTTTAGACTAAAATATTATTGATAGTTGACACTTTTTTTTTGTTTTAGCTTGCCCTGAGCAATCTTCACTGAGAAATTATATGGGACAAATAAGAACACTTCTGCCAGAAGGCAACTAAGTGTATCTCATTTCACAGTGAGATGTAGTTTGATTTTCAGAGGTATTCAGCATGTGGAATTTCCTTCATAAAACTTCTGAAGGAAATAAATATCTATTATTTTCTCGACAAAATTTAGTCTCCATTGCCTCTATTACATTTTGCTTTGTAATATTTGCTTTATAAGACTAACTGATTATTACTATTTGATTCAGAGTTCTTGAACAATTAATGTATATTAGAAAATTTTGTGGTATCTGCATATAGAACTTGATCCTCACACATATAATGTCTGCAGGTATTTTGCAATATTTGGTCAAAATTCCTTGTTTTGCAAATATTTATAGTAGAACAGGCAAGAGAGAAGCTGGAAGAAAGGATTCAAATGCTGCTGAGGAGAATTTGTCCAAACACTAGAACATCTGAAAGAGACAACCAGATGGCAGTACTTTGTACTGCAGGAAATTTAGGAGTGTTTGATAAAGTTAAAACATTAATTTATTCTCATGTTCAGGGCTCAGTGTTCATTTTCTAATTTCCTCTGGAGAGACAACCATGTCACCAGCTCCATTGGTCTATGGCAAAAGCTATAGCCTAAAATGGTCCTGAAGGTGAATCTTGATTGCAGAAGAGGAAAAACCAATGAAAAAGTGAAAATTACTTAATGACTCCAGGAAAATACCTAAATTTATGCAGTTACAGCCATCAAACTCTCTGCATATGAGTTTTAGTCTTCATTTTGGTACTGCAAATAGTACTTCATAGAGCTAATGTTTCCCACATTTCCTAGAAGATCACACTGTCCCTGATACTCAGACTTACACTGTTCACACCCAGTCACCCTCTATCAGCCTTTGACCAGTGCTTGAAAATTTTAACACCAAAATTTAAGTCCTTGCATTAGTAAAAAATATGTTGTTTTCTCTAAAGTAGAAAAATAAACCCCAATCTTAGAGCCTTTTGTCAGACAAACAAGACTAGCAGAGTCGTCCTCAAATTAGGTATGTGCTTTTTTCCAATTTGACCAATAAACATGCCTCTTATTTCCCACATCCTGAGTGGCAATGGGCAAGGGTTTGGTAAATAATTTCTCTGGAGATCTGTGTGCAGTGAGCACAGTCCACCTCCACATGGCAGAGCTGCTTGCTGCATGCACTGATAGGGTTTTAGAGGTGCTTTGAGTGAACCTTGCCCTTTCACTGCAATTGCTTGTGGCTGTAACTGTGAATCATGTGGATTGGGACTTGGGACTGAGACCTGAGACACTTGAATTTCCAAGCTCCCAGGTTTTGTGCACACAGTATGGGACAGGAAGGATCAGGGTACAGGAATGCCTGTGGAGGACTTTCTGTATGAGTAGACAAGATTGAATGTTATGCCAAGAAATTGCCTTAAAAAAAAAATCTGAAATCTTCATGTCTTCTCTCAAATGGTATCCTGGTAACCTATTCAAATTACAATGCTCAGTTTTTGCCCTTTACTGTTTTCTTTGCCATCTATATCAGATATTCCAAATATAGTCAGAGCAACACTATTGCACATAGCAATCCCTCCTGACTGCATTTCTATGTGTATTCTATTTTTGCTTTATTTTATTGGACTTGAAATGCTTTTAACCTTTTTTAAACCCTCACAAAAAGGATAACCTTTTTATCACTCTTTTACTTGATGAACAAAATCCCTTATATTACTGGTATAATGGAGAAACATCATCAACTTAAAATCTTTTGATGTTATAGGAGAAACAATACAAACCATGTGACCATTCATTTTTTTAATAAATCCCCTTTACATAGTTTCCCAATTCTACAGGAAGCTGCACTCCCTCTAATTCCCCAAGCAAGCAGATTGTATGTTGCAATATCACCTTTTTTTTCAGTGTGTAGCTTCCTTTTCCAGCGTATAATTTCTGTTTTACTTGGCCTAGATACAAAAATGTTCTGATTTGATCTTCTTTCTTTTAATCATTACAGTCCCTACTGTATTGATAAACTGGTCAACTCCTATGAACACTGTAACAGTTTTCAGGCATTTCTAATGCTAGGAAATATTTTCCAGAGTCTGAGGGACACTGAGAAACTTACACCTTCCTTGGTTCCATTTGTGCAATTATCTATCTCTGTCATCACATTTTTCCCTTGCAGTTTAGGCACCATTGGCACAAATACTTTTTCTCTACCTTTTCCTGCATCAAATCCATTACAAGATTTTCCTCATTTAATAGACTTTGTAGTTTCTCATAACTCTTGGTTCTCAGGTTTTGTAAAAAGGAGGAAGAATGCTGAAAGTTGACAATGAATTTAGGGCTGACTTCTAATATGTCTTCCATTATTATTACTTTTAATTGAAGATATTTTCCTCTTCTTAACATCTTATTATATTATGTACATAGAGTGGCCATGAAAAAAAAAAAAGTAATAGACTAAAATTTGCCTGGAAACTTGAAAAGCAATAGACTATACAAGAGAGAGATGTATTATGTAGTGAAAAGTACAAGATTTAATACTAGTAGTATAAAAGAAGCTGCACATAAAGTTGTCTCCTTTCTTATAGAAATATGAGTCTACAAGCAGCTTGTGTGACACCTTAGCAGTAGCAGTTGAAGCAAATGTACAAAGCAGAAAGGCTAAAAACACTTCCAGAAAGACCATGGTTTTCCCAGAGGACATTTTTTGTTGCACTAATGGCTGGCACTTAAAATTAAGGACAGTTTAAGAAATATGTATAAAAACCCGGATTATTTATTTCATTAGGAATATTTGTTTTGTAAACATTGAAAACATACCTGTGATTTTTCCTAGATAACACACACTGAAACTAATAGCTAAGCCTTGATGTGGTATTTTTTCATAGAATAAGAAAAAAAAAAATTTGGCTTAATTTGAGTGGGTATTTCAAAAAGTGTGAGTATTTGCAAATTCAGAAAAAAAAGACCTTTTCATTAATCCATCCTTTTGGAAACAGTCACACTAACCCACAACCACATACAAATACAAAAATCCTAATGGGACTATTTTCTTACTAAGCCTGTAATAGTTTACATTCACCTAATGGCCTGGGGTTATAAGCAAACTACTCAATTAGAGAATTTAGGCTTGTTGCCCACATATTTTAGAGCAAATTATCCCTTCTCAAATGCAGAACCCCCTATATAAAACGCCTAAACAGTATTTCCTGTTAAAAAAAGCAAAAATACTATTCCCTGAATTCCCACCTTGAGTCTACTAAGTATTTCTCTTTATGCTAGTGTAGCCATTTTATGGAGAAATATTTGTTTTTGCCTCACATACCTCAATCTAGACCCTTTAGTTGGAATGTTTTAAAGCTATCAAGCAGCAAAAAAATGCTAATGCAACTTGATTTTTTTTCTTCTCAGATTAAAATTTTAAAGAGCAGCTTCCCACTCTGCTTATTGGTGATACTGGAACACAGAGGTCTTCTGAATGCCTGGCATGATGAAGCTTCCAGGATAAAATCTCCCTCTTCTAAGGGCATTTTGAATTTGAATTATCTTTTAGAAATTACTATTTATTCTACTTCTTTTTTAATTTAAAAGAGACGCTTTTAACCTATAAACACCCACTAAAATTTCTCACCCTATTATGTCAAACTGCTGCTCTTAATTGTATGCAGGTGGGTGGATCACTGAATTCTCATGTCAAAGATTTAAAAAGCACAATTAATTAGATATCAGCTCCTCAAAACATTTCTGACATGTAGATAAGTGGTTTCCCCAGTGTGCTGGGAATTAAAGTCTCCCTTGTAGTGTTTGACCACAGCAGGGCAAGACCAGCTCAGGCCCAAAGTGGGGGACCAGTGTCATGAGTCTGGTTTTGGCACCAGTCTGGGTTTGAGGCTGTGGATGAAGAGTTTCCAACCTCTGTTAATCCTGTTCTTCTGTGTGTTCTCATAGTTAACCAAAATGACTTTCTGGGAGATGTAATATGAGCTGAAGGAACTGTTGGTTGGTGGACGTGTAAGTAGATGAGACACAGATCTTTCTGGAAATGAGAATATTTTATGTACGTGCCATGAGAGCTGCCACAGTTATGAGCACCAGGGAAGTGCCCTTTCTCTTGTTTGAGATCTGGGGTAAAGAATGAGGGTGGCAGCTCTCACTCTAGGATCTCTCTGAAACTTAGAAAGGCTTGTTCTGTGATTTCTGTCAAGAGGGAAGCCTTGTGCTCTACCACAGAGACTGTACATAACCTTGTACAAAATTCTGCTGAAGTCAAAGAGCAGTCTTCAGCTCATCTTAAGACAAAATTTAGTTCAAAATGTAAAAATGTATGCAATGTGATGTAAGTTAATAACTAAAAATATCTTTCAATAAAGCAAGGAGATAGTGAGGGAAGTTATGAATGTACAAAGATGATATTAGTGCAGAGGAGTCTTCAATTTTTGACATGTTTAACATTTTCAGTTCTAAGTGCCTCCATTTAATGCTTCATGTAGTCTACTCCTAAAAGCCAGAATCTCTGGAATTTCTTCATTATGACATCCAGCACAAGCTATTGCTTTGGAAGTCTCAGGTGTTGCAAAATTAGATGGATGGGACAATCTTCTAGACCAATGCAGAGTTCAGATAATGCAGCAGCACAGATAAAAGCATATTCCATCCTTCAACTCTGCTGGTATTCAAACATGCAAGGGACAAGAGTTGAAAGAATCAATTAAAATTGTCAATAATTACAAAGATGCGTGTCACAGAATGAGCAGATCTCAGTCCTGCCTTAGGGATGGATCCCTACCACTGTGTAGAACCCTAACAAGTTCTGGAGAAGTATGCAGATAAAATATCCCACCATGACTGATGAAAGATTAGGGTATAATTTCATGCAACACTCAAAAAAAAAGAGAAAACATAATTCCTGAATTGAGGAAAGCACATGTTAAAGAACAAAAGATGAAGCCAGTGTAATAAAAGCACTTAGGTACAATGTGAAAAAGAAAAGAATTTATAGCTATATCCAAATTATTATGTAGTGTCAATATTATAGATATAAACAAATTAATTAATTAATTAATGCATATAATTTTTCTGCTAAAGAAATGTCTTCAGGAGAGTTTTAAAATCAGTAAGCTGCAGGTGGCTATTCCATGAGCAGGCTGCTCCTTTTCTTAGGGAAACCAACAACAGCTATACCAGTAGGGATTCACACACTCAAGAAAGCTCTTAATATCACCAGAAAAACTATAGGCAAATATACTTAATTTTCTCTAATGGGCTAATTAATTTCTTAAGCAGAATTTATTTATTAAAATAGAATTTTCTTACTAAGAATATGGTAAATTATTTACAAAGCTAAGATTATTATCAAAAGAATATGCAAGTATTTCAGGACTCATGATCAGGCCAGAAATTCTGGAGCAAACTGGGTAAAACCAAAAGGCCCAATCTATTCTTGTGACAGAATTTGATTAAATTTTATGGGCTTTTTACTACAATTTCCAATTTGACAGGCCCTACTAAAGCTAAAATTGAACTTCATATACAAAGCTTATGTGGTTATGTTTGTTATTAGCATTGTCTTCCCTGGAGATATTTGGATTTTGTTTAACTGAAAAATAAACAAGTTAAATGCTGAATTGCCTGGCTAAGACAGTTATATGATGTGGTCTTTTCCTTTCATTATAAAGATTGTGAGTTTTGGGATTCATGTTTAGGAGTTTGTGGTTACTTTACTTTAAATCTAATACCATGGACATATAACTTTTTTGTTCAATGTTCTGCTTTTTTCATATAAAGCTCTGTGTCCTGGCCAATTTATGGCCAGACTTATCCAATAAACAACTTTGTAGGAATGCATTTATAGATTGTTAGAAATATGTGTGGTGCCTGCACTTTTCTCAGCAATAATGTAATGATTTATTTTGGCTGTTAATTTTAAGCTATATTATAACCAAAAAGGAAAATAATTTACATACCTCGGAAGTTATTTTCCTAAAAATTGGGAAAAAATAGGAAGACACATAGGCTGAGTTTAAAAAAATACTTAGCAAGTATGAATGGACTCCTCTGCTCTTTACATTTAAATCCCCTTGACTTTCAAATATTTGTCAAGATAGACAATCAGCACTTGCTGAAAATCAGATCCCTTGCAGCATCCCACCTGAAGCTTTTCTGAAAGTTTTCTTGGTAGATCAAAGAGTAAACAAACAATTCAAATAGAAAAGCCTATTATTTGTTAATGCATATATCAGAGAGGTATCATTTACTATATCATATAATAGGAGAGGGATAATTGTGCTATGGAAGCTCCCAGGAATCCTAGGATCTAATTTGCTAGCCATAAGTCACTCAAGCATAAAACAGAGACAGCACCAAACTGTATATATATCTTATATCTAGGGAAAGAAACAAAAAGCATCAATCAAGAAGACATCAATAAGACAAATCTACTTAATTATCAATGTGTCAAATATAGTTATTTTTCACAGGTCTTCTCAGTGTAGTATGGTGTTAGAACTCCTGTGAAAATGAAGGGAGCTAGTGATGATTTGAAGAACAAGTTGCTAAGACAGGCAGCTACCAATGAGAATAACTAAGTTTTTATTGTACTTTAGGGCTAATAGGTTTGAGATTAGCACCTATCTGTCTTAAAGGGAGGATATAGAAATGTATACTGAATGTGTAAAACTACCATTCTTCATTATGAATTTAGGTCATTGAAAAACCTGAAATATATCACAGCAATTTTTTACTGATTTTCTGGCATAAAATAACTGATCTAGTATTGATAAATGAATATCACTTAATAAAAAAAACACAGGTCGAACAAAAAAATATATTTTGTCCTAAAACAGAAGTCCCAGACTTCATGCTACTTGTATTTTCTAGTAACTCCCTTTATTCTCAATAGGACTCAAATTAATGTGTTGCTTCTGCTGGAAAATCAGCCTTTTCTAATGAATTTTATTCCAGTTTACTTTGCCTAAACCCCTAAAGTTGTATTCCAAATTCTTCTCTTTCCCCACATCTCATCTGCATTTTACCTTTCACTCATTACACCTTTATCATTGGCCTTGTTTTTCACTGGTTGTCAATTTACAACTAGAATGTGGAGAGTACCCTGAAAATCTGCAATGAAACCCCAACATACTGCTCCAAAATGCCAGTTCCCAAGTGTGTTTTTAAAATTCAAGACACATTAATTTTATCTAAGCACCTGCATGTACCTGAAAGAGGCTTGAAATGATTTTGAATACTATAATTTGAAGTTATTTGAGTGATTACAGTAGAGGTTCTGCTTTTTGTCCAACATCTAAATGCATTTAATGAAATAAATTCCATTTATTTTGAGAAAGGGAATATTTTGGACATCCTTCTAATGTAATTAATTCAAGCTCTGTTTCAGATATTTATTAGTATGACATACCATGAGAAAATAATTTTGCTTGGGAGTTTTGCACATGATGGGACTGTAATTTCAGATCTTAAACTATCTAAACTTGAAGCAGTCATAGCTGTAGTAAAGGATACTCAGTAGCTGCAATATGTTCTAAAATTCTGAACACTTGAAAAATCTCACATTCTTTCAAAAGTAATTTGAAAATCACACATGAAAAGACTAGGAGAATTTTTACCATTAAATATGAACACAAAGCAACCGTTCATTGTCCTTCAGCTTTCCAGATATGTATTTGCTTTCAAGGGGAGCCCTAATATTTGTCATCTTTAACTGAATAAAATCACAGATACTTTTACATGTGGATTTTATTATAAGAATTGGTTTATAAGCCTGCTATTTAACATGATTATATGAATTACGAACTGTGATTTTATTTCTTTTATAATCTCTGTAGAGTTTGCCATTACTTTTACATGTCTGTGTCTGGCATTATGCACCTTTGAAATTGTGCCAAAAATATTTATTGTCCTATTTCTGGCATTCTGGGACTCTTGGTTCCGTTTGGTTTCCAACCAGAACGAGGCTTATTAGCAGATCCAGCTCTTCATTCTTTACTGAAAACAATTTTATATGCAAATTTAATACTTCATTAAAGTAAGCTCTTGTAACAATCAAGAGTATGTACGAAATGCATTCAATGTAGGTAATGTTCTATCTACCATTTGAACAGTTATCAAAAGCAAAATATATGTACTAATTAGAACTTTCCTTCTCATTGCCTGTCTCCTCCAGCTTGACTAATAAGAAAGCATTAAAATGCAGTCAGGTTGAGCAGAAATGGGACACTCTTCCTGCACTTGCCTGTGCTCTGCACACACATGCAGAGCCCTGGAAGGAAGGCTTGATGTGGTAACAACACATTCTCACTCAGCCTTGAATCACATTTACTTGGTTCCAATTTCCATTATTCTTAATCAAGTAAAAATCCTTTTAAGGTCAACAGAAGTTTCACTCAAATTGCTTCATAATTTGGCCTGCATTTTGTTGGGGTGGTTTCAACTTTGCCCAGTAGGCAAAACCATATTAAAAAGGCTTTTGCAAAGTATTCTTTATTTTATTTAGCTTCAAGGAAATAGATGTTAATAAAATTTAAGGATGTACTTACATGTTTATTATATAGGAGGAATCTTGTTCAATCAGAACTCTAATATGTTTAAAGAGCAAATTTCTCCAGGAAGGAAAGATGTAACTAACTTAAGTATTGGTACAGCTCAAATACTTCTAGTGAGAATCATGCTTTCATTTGGAAGCTAGGTAAAATTGATTTAGTATATATATATATATTTTCTTTACAGAACATTAAATTGTTGTTTATACAGTAATTTTATAACTATAGACAGAAATTACTCATTGTAGCCATCAAAGGGTCAGAAGCTTGAAGTCATGCCCATCACGGGAGGTACCTACATGTATAAAATAACTGCCTCTAAAATTTCATACATGATCTGAAGCATGACTTAAACAGAGGCAAAACCATCTTTCTCCTTCTTGTGTGACAATTTCACACTTTTTCTTCTCTTTGTATATGAGATCTTAATGGCAGAATATATTAACTTTAGTACTTTATAAGAAATCACTTGCCTAATTCATTGTTCCACAAAAATAATCCAAAGTTTAACCATGTTCCTAAACATGTTGTCAGAGATGTAGAGTACTCTGAATTAAGAAGAGCCTCTCATTTCTACTTTAAGCTTGACTGGCTTCCAAGTATATAAAAGGGTATCAACCAAGAGGTTTAAAACACAATGCATATGTTTAATTAATTAACTAAACCCTTTAAAATGTCTACATTTGTGACAGAACAATAATCAGTAAAATAACCATAGAAATAATAATAGTAACAATTGTAATAATAACTAACCACAGTTATTGTTATGTAACAATACCAAGAGTAAGAGCAACAGTAACAGTTGCCATGGCAATAACAAAAGTAAGTAGTAGTAATAATAATATTATTAACCAAAAGCAAAGATCTTAATCACAACAAGAATACTTTATGGAGTGGAAAAGTTGATCTTGGCTTTTTCAGATGACTGTATGCAACTGCTAAGAGATTTTTATATGAGCCTTTCACTTGATATTACACCTTTTGACCTCATGGATTATATATTTCTTTTTGAGGTAATAATTTTCTGGCAAGAGTTAGATGCAAAGGACTTAATGAAAGTGATGGAGCATTCAAATGCCTTACATGATAAAATACCAAAAGGCTCAAGGAACTGGAGGCAACGGTAAGAATACAGACATCTGAATGCAACAAATAGTGCAGCTGGATCAGAACATCAAAAGAAGCATATACTATTACATATGAAAAATTCAATCACAACTAGGACATCTTTCCCAGTGCTCCTGTTGTAGAACACATTTTTAAAGCACATCTTGTCAAAATATGTCACTGAAGTAACTCCAGCTTAGGAGTTCCACCTTTTTTGTGTGCTCTGAAACTATTTGAATGTCAAAAATTAAGCCAATGTATTTGGTTAATTCAGTTGTAAGCTTTCTTGCAGCTACCAATTTATATCTACCTTGAGGCCTCAACTACTTTCAGCTCAGCAATTCCCTCTACTAGAGTTGTATCTGTCCCTTGTAATACAAACAACTTTATCCTGCTCTTTTCACAGTCCCAGTCCTAACTGAAACTTGCAACAAAACAAGACAAGAAAATATTTTGAAGTCATCATCAGCCATATCAGTTAAGAGCTAAGTAGAGGCTTTTTTTTAGCTACAGATATGCCCCCAAAAAAGTAATGAATTGCATATATATATTTCCTTGCATTGGTGAAAAAGAATTATTTCCTTTATTGCTTTTCCAAATATATTATAAATAAAATATGCATAAACATAATTATATTTTTCCCAAAGCTGAATTACATAGGACATTCAAAAATGTGTTTCAGTTACCGGGTGTGTGTCATTTATGAAATACCAGTAAACACTCCTCTGTTCAAGACACAGAGAAAACAGATTCCAGGCCTTGAGATATGAGGTCCGTTGTTGAACAGATTAAATTTTGGTGTCCACTAACACCACTGGCTGTGGTAATTTTCACTGAGGATGGGATGTCAGGATGCTGCAGCCCCTCAAACCTGGCACCACCTTTATTGCATCAGTGGTGATGGAGTGGCTCTGCAGGTGGAGAGCAGAGCTGAGGAGAGCCTGGATTGTGTCCCTAACAGCTTGGGCTTGCTTTAATCACTGGGGTGCCCACAGGGCACAAGGAAGGAGCCTGGAGTGAAGCTGTGCTCTTGTGGTGTACAGCAATGAGCACAGAAGGGCCAAGGCAGACAGAGTGCCTGGGGCACAGTACCCCAGTTTCAGCCTGAGCAATGCAATGCAATGCAGCACCTAATTCCCATTAACTGGGAAATTGTGAAAAAAAAAGGTGAGATGGCACAGAGTATAGTCCTAGTGGTATGGGTAGTGAAGCTCCTGATCTTTAGGCTATATACATATCTTCGTTTGCTGCAATCACATCTCCATTTCCAGTGTAAACAAAAGTTCTGTTTCCCCATCCAAAATTCCCCAGCATTCATGTGGCCTCACCAGCCAGAGAAGTCCAAAAGGGTCCGTTTTAAATAAAAACCTCAAATAAACACAATTTGGAAACACTAAGTTTCTCTTAACCAGACAGTATTTTCCAAATGATGTACAGATCCATATACTTATTTAGAAAAATAAATTGGACTACTAGGCTACATATATTGATAAAATATGACAATGCTACCAATGTTACCATGGATTTTTTTTTTCTCAATAGCAGTCTTAGGGTGCAAGACCAAAACATTTTAAAAGAAGCTTATTGTCCAACTTTTAAAATAAGTTGCTTGTTCAGTGTTCTGCATATAGGAAGTGCTAAATGCTGCCTGTGATGCTGGGGAAAATTCTGAAGATGTGCTCTACTGCTAGAGTGGTTATGCAAAGTCAGGTTAAACACCAATCCCACTGATAATGAAGGATTTTGAAGGGAATCTATTTAAGAGTTTTAAATACTCTGTAGGGGGCAGTTTTGAACCAGATTAATGAAAATTTTAAGCTGGCTCGTTCAAAGTTATGTTTTTATACTCAGTTTTCTTGTCCTCAGCAGTTACAAGGGCATAATTTCTTTTTTTTTAGGTAGACCTTGGTGTCTAAGCAAACAGGGAGCTGCATGCTATTGTATAACATCACCCAGCTGAGAGGCTCATCTGCATGTAAGGTTCAGTAATGGTAGTTAACAATACTTTTTTTAAAGTATCAGTTATAGGGATCCATAACTGAACAGCAATGATTAGAACTTCATGGCAGTGGCCTGCATAAAAACCACTTCTGCAAAAGACCCCAACGACAGAAGATGAGTTTGGAATCTCCTTCACAATTCTGAAGCCTGAACCAGGAATCAATGTTGCTGTGACTTGAAAGTACTTATGACATTTCTGGAAAAAAGAAAAAATCGAAAAAATGCAGCAGATTCTTGGAGACACTGCAGGAGTATTGCCTGTAGGATTTTCAAATGCCTTTAAATATGGTATCTTCATTATTTGCATTTATCTAAAATGTATATGATGCTAGACTATGGAATGTGTGTCAGCACACTTCAATGTGTTAGCTTGAAAATAAAGATTTAAATAAGCTTCTGTCCAGCAACACACCACTTGGAAGTGTCAAAGTCAGAAGTGGACTATTGATCTGAAATAAAAAAAGATATCCTCTCAGCAAATTGATAATGATTGTTACAAGGATTTCAGTAGAAGTGGCTCTAAAGTGCAACCTGAAGAGTGGGAGAGGCTCAGTCACTGAGTCTTTTTTCCACTGGGAAAGGAAGGAACAGGCCTCAATGAGAAAAATGAAGCTGTCTATGTAAGTGACCTCTGTGCTCAATAGCAGAGTATCTCCAGCAGCCAGTGGCTCTCCACTGACCACCATTATTTTGATATGAATGAAGTGTCTTGGAGACAGTTCTAAACCATGATTCTCAGCTAAAATTATTAGTTATCTGATAATGTAATCATGTAGAGCAGCAAGATTCACACTGAACACTGGCAGGAACTAAAAGGATCAACTTCCCAATGTCCAGACCACAAATGAATGCTTGCAGATGATCAGACTCAGCAGCTCTACTACTTAAAGCTTGAAGGTGATTGTCTTGTCTGGACAGGTGGTGGGATATTTTTTGTCCTCTCCTGGCCTAAAAGCTTTGCCTATTCTATTTGAGTTCATGTACAGGGTCTGGCTGGGATGAAATAATTTTCTTCACAGCAGCCCATACTCTGCTGTGTTTTGTATTCTGTGATTAGAGCAGCTGCTTTGGCCACTGCTCAAGAGGACTTGCACAGCATTGAGGCTTTACCTTTTCTCATGCTCTGGTCCCTTAGAAAAAAGGCTGGGGGCAAACAAGAATTTTGGGAGGAGAAACAGCCAGGACAGCACAGCCAAACTGGCCAACGGGATATTCCACACCACATAATGTCATGCTCAGCAATAAAACTGGGATTGCAGAGTAAGAAGGTGGAAGGTGGGGGTTGTCTTCCAGAATCATCAATTGCTGGGTGACTTGCTGAGCATCAGTGTGTCTGTGGGAGGTGGTTAGTATTTCCCAAGCATCACTATTTTTACCTTTCATTCACTTATCAAAGTTTCCTTTAACCCAACCCATGAGCTCTCTAATTTCCCCTACTACCTCCCCCACCTTCCTGAG
Source organism: Erithacus rubecula (assembly GCF_903797595.1). NCBI lineage: Eukaryota > Metazoa > Chordata > Aves > Passeriformes > Muscicapidae > Erithacus > Erithacus rubecula. The sequence continues at coordinate 16,149,060 of NC_136659.1, forward strand.
GGGGAAGGAGTGGGAGGTTGTGCGTTTACCTCCTGACCAGGGCCAGCCCATCACAATTGGAAAAAACCCAACATTTGTAGGCTGTATTATGATGCACTATAAGATACAACAATTTCAACAATGCAGGGCCAGCTGAAGATGTGCAGCTTTTGTATAGGGATTTTATTGAAGATGCGCAGCTTTTGTATAAGGATTTTTACTACAAGGCACTTTGTTCCACATCTATGCACATGCACTTGTGTTACTGTAGCGGTAAAACTTCTGAACACGTCAGAAAGAGTGCAAACAGCAAGTACTGATTATTGACTCTCTATTCCTGTGTCCTCTCGGCATGAGGCAAGGGATGGATGTCAGCAATGCAAGAAAGCTGATGGAAATACAGCACCAAGGGAGAGGACATTGTTATTACGGTATTTAAAGAAATTCAGAGTTCTGCTTCTCTCCAAAGACATTCAACACATGCCGACTGGAACGGAGGGGACAGTGAGAGCAGCCCTTTGCTGTGCCCCCAGGGGACAAAGCGCCCGCAGAACGCTCACCCTGCGGCGCCTGTGGCAGCACCGCTTCACGGGCTGAACACGAGTGTCAGGAGGCCCGCAAACCTCCACACGACAGTTCGACCTTCACGTTTAATGCGTGTTTTAGCATTAAAACACCTTTATTTGCTGTAACAGGGATCAGCGAGCCGCAGGAAGACGGGCTTTGTGCTCCCGGCCCCGCTGGCGGCGAGCGCCTTCCGACACCCGCCCGCTCCGACTCGGCTGGGCAGAGGCGCCCGGGACACCGCCCGCGCCGGACGGCGGGGTGCGGCGGGAGCGGGGCACGGGCGCGTCACGGCACGAGGGGCACGATCCGGTAGAGCACGGTAGGGCCCGGTCCGGCACCGCTCAGCGCCCAGCGCCCAGCGCTCCCCGCCCCGCCCAACGCCGCCTCAGCCGCCGCCCGCCCGCAGCGCGCCCGGCCCCGCCCCGCTCCAGCGCGCCCCGCGGCAGCGAGCGCTGATTGGCGGCCGCGCCCGCGCGGGGCCTGGTGGGAGCAGCGCCCGCGCGCCGCGCTCCTCCTGCGGCGGCGTTGGCGGCGGGCGGGATGCGCGGCCCGGCCCGCGGCAGGTACGTGATGGCGCGGGATGCGCGGCCCGGCCCCGAGCCCCCCGCGCTGGGAGAGCGCGCCCGGCGCTCCCCATAACAGCGCTCAGATACCGGCCCCGGGGCACGGAACGCAGCGGGGCGGCAGGTGCCCCCTCCTCTCGCGCCTGGCCGCGGTGCGGCCTTGCAGGAGCAGCCCCGCGCTGCGGGAAGCGCGGCGGGCGCCGTGCGGCGGCGGGCGGGCCCGGCTGCGGGGCTGCGCTGAGCTCTGCCAGCGCCCTCCGTGCCGCCGGGCCCCGGCGCTGCCGCCCCGCCGGGGCTGGGTTTCAAAAATGAGCGCCTGACGGAGCACTGCTCGCTCCGTCGCTGTGCAGTCCGTGTGGGAGCCAATTTGCCTTCTTATTTAAGGCTCTACATAGCGTAGGACCTCTGTGGCATGGTTCCAGACGGAAACAGCCGCAAATGAAGTTTAGATGGAGAAAAGTTCAGTGTTTTGTTGTAGCTGAGGCCAGCAGTAGGTGCTGGGTGATGCTCCTGGTTTCGCTTGTTTCTTTGTCCTCGGCACTCAGCTGGAGAAACTTTTCATGTCCCAGTGGAAGTTTGTGAGGTCATTAAATTGTGAGCAGAACTGGAGATTCAAATTGAAAGGTAGAATTTGTGTTCTTTGTAATGGTGCATATCTAAAAATACTTCCATAAAGTGGAATCACTAAGTTTGCAGAAAAGACTTATTTCAAAAGCGTTGCCCGTTCCTGTAGTGGAGAGGTCTGTATGCACGGCCTTGGTTACAAGTTTCTAACTTCCTTTTTCTTGTAGCGTCTTCTCTTGATGTTATTCAGTCTTGAATTTCTGCATGTCAGTTATTAAAATTTACATGGGAGACTGAGTTTTTGGAGAACTTGTAATCTTTAAAACATTAACAAGCCTGAAGAAATTTGAGACTGACTTGATAAAAGTGTAATGAGATCATGAAGCTATTTTCTCCATGTAGGTGGATGGGTGTGGGTGACTTCGTGGATTTATGCCCCTTTCAAAAGAGAAGCTTTTTCTGCTCTGGTCTCTTAGTCTGGCACTTCTGCCTTTTATTAAATAACTTAAATGTTTTGGGAGTAGAGGAGCTGCTATGAATATTTTTTGAGAGAGTCAAGTAATAAAATTGGTAGTAGTGTTTTTCTTAAGCTTCTCTGCTCAGTGTTTTTAATGTTTCTTTTGTCTGATTTAAGCCTAGGACACATTGCAGCTATCTTACTTGTGTATTACATCAGTGATAATGTGTGTGGAAAGGAGTCCAACTGCACTACTGCTTAGTCAGTGAAATGCACAGCTCTGTGCTAGAGTGCAGCCTTCAGAAGGGAAAAGTCCTGTGCAGTAATTTTTTTTTGTTAGAGCATGGGAAGGAAGCAATTTGTGGACTGTCTCTTGCCGTGAATAGCAGGATATTAGTGGTAGGTATGTGGAGTGGCAGGTAAGGAGGAGGGAGGAGAATTAGAAGCAGCTGAAGACAATTTGTGTTGTCATGTCAAGAAGAAGATGGGAGGAAGGAAAACATCTGAGGCATTCCATAGTAATCATAAAAAATTTTCTATCTCCTCACTGAGGATTCAGTGACTAAACCGTAAGTGTGAATCTAGTGGCCTTAATCACTTAATACCTCTTTGGGGAAGAGTTTTAGTAGTATTACAGACTTGCAGAGCAGCATCTGTAATACCTGTCATCATCCTAGCTCCTGTAAAGTCACATGCATAGTGGCACTTGTTGAACCTGTTTCTCCTCCAAGCATTTGCCAGATGTTTAAAAAAATCTTCTGTAGCAATAGCAGTGTGAATGTATTACTGGAGTAAGTTAGTCACAGATAGCTCATGGATAATTTGCTCTCAAATGATCCTCTAATGTTTCTAGAGGTTCTCAAACTATGGTTTGAAGGAAAATGGCACACACAAAGGCCATGTGAGCATGTCTGGGCATCTCTATGTCCACAGCTGAGAGCTGCCATTGCTCCTAATGGCAGTGGCAATGCTAGGGAAACGTTGGGAGTCTTGTACTGCCTTTACAGACTTCTCAATTGGTTATTTGACACAGTATCTTTATTGCAAAACAATATAAAAGCTATACTCTGTCTGTAGAAATATCTGGGAAGAAAATGTAGGCTCAGATCTTCTGCATTACCCATCATGCAAAATCTCTCCTGTATCTGCAAAGTCCCAGTTGTGTAAAATTCTTGGTCTTAGATTGTGTGTTTAAAAAAAAAAAGCTGCTGTTTTACTGAGGCGAGTTGCTGCAGTAGTGATTATTGTGAGAATTTGTTCGAGTCCAAGGGGTAATTGCTTTTTCTATATCTCACCCCTTTGTGCTACTAATTTGGCAGCAGTGGAGCTAATTTGCCCATCTGTTCCAGCTTCATTTTCGTGGCATTTCTGATATGGATTTCCTTATCTTTAAGGATTGGTTTCTGAAACCAGTAGGGCCTATAGTTCTGAAGTCCTTGGCTTTCTTAAAAGGTGTGGAGCTTACCAGACTAAGTAGTGTTTGTACCAGTGAGCTGTGCATATATTATACATCTTAAATTGTTCTAACAGCCTGAGACAATTTGAAACAAATTTGGATTGAAATATATCTATCAGTGTTTGGCCAAAGGAAACTTAATAAGATAATGATCACTTCCATTTCTGTTCAGCTAGGTCAGTTAGTGTTTCATTCCAGAATGAAAAAGGTTTAAGCCTTGGTTGGGACTGAGCATTAGTTTACTGCAAGGGTTGTTTTGAAATGGTTACATTTTTGTTCAATAGGAAAAAAACTTTTATATTAAATGACCAGAGAGAGAATCTGCCATCCTGAGGTTCTGTTGATTCATCTATCTTCTAATGGAGGGTTGCTACAATTTTGGTTCAGGAGCTTAGACCCAGATCATCAAATTAATGTTGTTCATGGGTTCCAGGTTTGTGTGGGGTGAGCTGAGCTGCTCTTGACCCTTTGGAATTTTTTTAGTCATTTGATGTGCTGGTGACTGGGCTGTACATTGTGGGGAAGGTGTACAGGAAAGACCTGCCAATGTGGTGCTTTTGTACAGCAAATGAGATCTTTGAAACTGGTTGCTTGGACTCAAAACTGAGCACACAGCATATTCTTGTTGATGAGAGCATTAAAAGGAAATAGATTTATTTGAGAAATTTTCTCATGAACAGAAGGATGTTAATGCTGAATGCCTAGAGTGACAGCTGGAAAGGAATACTGACTTATGCTTAGGGACAGCAGAATAAAGAACTGGAAATCAGTATCTTAAATAATCCTGCCCAATACTAAGTTTTTAAAATTGTTTTTCTGCTGGAGTATTTTGATGGCTCTTTTTGCTGTTCATTTGTGCCTGTGTTTTTCAGAACTCCCCTCTGGTTAAATATTTCCAAAATAAAAATAACTTTGGCCACATCTGTCTTACAGGATGGCCTATGAATCAGAAAACTGTATTTAAAAATAACAGGTAGATAGCTAGACAATGGCTTTATACAATATTTTGATTTTTTTAAGATGCTGGAATGAATTTGAGAATCTTTGATTATGTTGTTGGATTTCTGCTAAGTGCTTAATGCTTTATTTCCAGCTGTGAATTGTTGTAGAAGATTGATAGCTCTGCCAACATTTGTCCACAGTAGAAGATGGGTGCATTAATTTCACGATGGAGGGTAAGTAACATTGTGTAACAATGTGGTAACCTTTAGTCTAGAAGATGGGAGTACCTAGGACATGTTTACTATTAATACTGGCTGAATGATGGGGCTAAAATTTTCCTGTGAGTATAGGACTTAGTCCAGTAGTGGAATATCATGACCAAAAGCATTCTTTGCTAAATCACTAAGCTGTGAAACTCTGCTGTTGTCCTTCATTTCCTTTCCAGTACTAGCCTGGTACTGGCTTGGTTAACTTAAAAATATGCAGTTTCAACTCTTTTTGTGAATCTAAATTCTTTTGTGATGCATCATTGGGATAGAAATTGCAGCATCTGTGACTAGAATGGCTGGTGACTTAGGCAGAAATTGGTATATGCAGGATACATTTGTATGTTTAAACAATAGTTTGGTAGCTACTTCTGTACAAGTCTGTCTTCCTATCTGCTTTTATTGGTTGTTGAGTGGTGTACTGAATTTGAGGAAGAAAGTGGATGAGGTTTTTGTCTACTTTCCTGGTGGGTGAGAGTTGTTTTGAGTCTGAGTTTGCCTTTGCATATTAGCAATTGACTTCAGAGCCTTCCATACGAAACTCCATTAAAGGTGAATCTTTAGGTGGAATGTCAGTTTTGTATCATTAAATCTCACTTTCAGGGTGATGAAGTATGAGCTGTGGTTTTTTGAATTTGTGGTGTGAAGGGTGGGGAAAGATTGTGGCTTGACAATTCTCAGAAATCAGGAAAGATTCCTAGGAGGTGGATTTCCAGTTGCTCCTATGGGGAATTTTACTGGCTATGACAGCCCTTACTTGCAGTTGCTTATGATTTATTTACACAATGTGTCCTTATACTGGATGAATAGTAATAAAAAGCTGGAGTACTCAGGTTAGGAATTCCTCTCTATGTCCTCTGTATTTTGCCTATTTCTGCCACTCATCAATTCTATTCTTGTTTTACTTTCCACCCACACATTCATTATTGCTGTAGATGCATTATAGGTTTTCATTTTTTGTGATGTAGGAGAGGAGTCTTCAGTTAAGAGTAATGCCAGCTGTAAAATAGTGATTCATTAGAGTCTGTTCTACTTGTCATGCTAAAGTAGGAAAACTTCCTATCTTTATGTAAAATAGATACTTTATTAATCTATTATGAATATATCTTTTTGTTAGGAAACTGTTAATGTGCAGTAATCCTCGTAATACTGAGTTTTTAAAAGTGAGATTAATATCTTTGTTCTTTCCCTTGTAAGCAGGCAAAGCCTTCCACTGTAGAAGTATTAGAAAAATTAGATAAGGTATGTGTTTGCTTTTTGGTGTTTTGTTTGATTTATTGTTTAAAAATATCCTCCTTTTTGCTGGCCATGTATTTCTCTCATATTAGGTAAAATACTCTTGTGAAATTTTAAATTATTTTGGTAATTATTCCAGTAGTAGAGATTCTGCATATCAGAGCAATTATCTTTTTTCCCCTTACTGTTTAGTCATTTAAAAAATACCAATACTGTATAATATATAGTAAGAAACTACAGGGCAAATATTTTGAGAGCCTGAATATGGAGCTGCCTTGATTATACAATTTAGTTATAACTAGTGGTTAAAGTCCCATGTAATGGCAAATGTCACTAATGCAAAGCTCCATTCATCAGGTTGATTAGAAAAGCTTCAATGTATAGTTTTGTATTTACAAGTTGTAACTGTAGTGGAAGTAAGGAAGGTCGGGGCAGAATAACTGGTTAGTTTGTTCAGTAATCAATTGTGATTTTTCACCAGCATTTGTGTCAGATGTCTGTACTCTGGGGAAATTAACTGTTTTGAAATATGCTGTTGATATTTTGTTTTCCTTTTAATGAAAGTGTGAATACTTCTGTTGCCACATGAAATACAGTCAAAATGGTTAATATAGCAGAGCATTGCTAGATCACTTATTAACAGACCAGAAGCAACGTATGTTCAGGATTTCACTCTCAATGTGAGGAAAGTACTGAAAGGAAAACAAGTGAAATGATGGAGAGGATCCAGCAATTTGCCATGTTAGTAGAAAAGTGTTAGAGGCATTTAAAGTTCCACAAGTACCTGATGAAAGCTTTAGAGTGCCAAGTATGGTTAGTAGTGACTTATGTGATAGTAAAGACTGCCATTTGTAAGATACTGGTATTTTTCACTTGTTCCAAATATGCTAATGCATTACAAGTGGGAGAAAGTGCTAATTTTTCACCAATTGCTAATAAGGTGCAAGTGGCCCATAATATAACCTTATTAGTGTGGAGTATTTATATGCTATGAAAATTATCTTTGGGCAAATATTGTAATTTATCAAAAAGCTACTTGACTTTCCTAATCAAGTATCAAACTGATAGGGATGATTTTAGCAAACATTTAAAGGCAGCTTTGTAGAACTACTTACTAATTGCACTAATAAGGCTGAACCTGTTTATTTGCAGGAAATACAGACATTAGAAGAATTTAGAGAAAAAAATCAGAGGCTACAGAAACTATGGGTTGGAAGGCTTCTTCTCTACTCCTCAGTTGTTTATCTTATTACTTGCTTAATTGTATATTTGTGGTGTCTTCCTGACGAATGGACAGCAAGGCTGACAATGACACTTCCATTTTTTGCATTTCCATTGATGTAAGTAAATATGCCTTTTTTATTTTCTAACTGCTGTCTTTTTTGATAAAAGGAGATGGAAAATACGTCTCAGCAGGGGTTTGGGTTTGCCTTGACAATCCTTGAGATGTCATAACTTGCTGAATTTTTTCTTCTAAAATAAATTCAAGTAGTTAAGCAGACACTTTCTTTGAGGGGAATGTCTCTCATGGGTCTGGGTTTAGTATAGAACTAAGTCTTATCATCAAAAGATAATAGCATCTAAAGTTACTTGGCTTATCAAAATTGTACTGGGGCTAGAGAGCTGTGTCTGAGCAGCTGTAAGGTAATGTAGTATAAGCATAAGAGCATTATCTTGGGTTTTATTTTTACTGCAGTTTATAAAGTCATATTATTATGTGGGAGTAACCAAAGGTAAAATGTAAAATAGAGTGTATAAACCTGGGAGAAATACAAGAATGAATGGAGAAACTTACTTTCATGTGTTAGGTGGCTATTAGCACAGAATTGACTTGAAAGGTCACCCTAAGTGTGCTGAAGACTAGTTTTACATAATGAGCTGTTTTTCTGGAAAATCATAGACTGTTTTCTTCAACAAGTAAATATGCAGACTTCATTGTATGTCAAGTGGAGAAAGTATTGCCCACATATTTGTTCCACCGAGCTGATTGGTTGCTTATCCTGATGAGGGGCTTATGTTGTCTAAGAAATCTACTTTTCTAAAAGTACCAGAATGGGCTCCTACCTCACTGAACAGCTGCTGTGCTGCCTCCCCTTCCTCCAGACCATCAGGGAGGTGAGAGCAGCCTGCTGAGTATCTCTCCTGCTGATGGGGAGCACAGTGCTTTTACTAATTTGCTGAAATGATTATAAATGCTTCCATTTGTACAGCACTTTTGTATGAAAGCCTGGTTTATAGATGCCCTATCTTTAGACTTGAAAGGCAAAGTCAAAAGTCAATATTTGAGGCTTTGAAAGTTTGGTGAGGGTGGGTCAGCATAATGTAACACGTGGAAAACCCCCAATTTGAAGATGCTTTTTGAATGTTGTATTGCATTATCCATAATATACTGATGTGCTGCTGTTGTGGACTCCTGTGGAGAAGATACTTGGGCAGCAATATAGTATCTTGACTGGAAAGGATTGGTATAGAAATTGGAGCTCAACTTAATCTTTGCCAGTAATATGAATTAATTTTGTTCTTGAAGACAAGCATTTCAAAGTCTTTGTTGTTAGTATGTGAGGCTTGTTCATGCCAATAGGAAAGGCTTGTAAAAGAGAAAGTATTACAGCCTGCTTTCACATAGGTGTGTTAGAATTAGTGTAGGAATGAAAGCTTTTATTATTGAAGGTGATGGCTTCTAGTGCTGCAGTTTGAATTTACATGTTAGACTTTTATTCTCTAGTTTGTCTTCCAGTTCTGCTTATTTTTCTCAAGATGGCTCTCTGTAAAAATCTGATTCAGATATCAGCTTACTAGTGCTTAGAATCAGACTGTTGTTCTCTTATGACTTGCAACTGTTTATCAGATATTTTTTTCCCTTAAGCTATTCCCCTTCAGCTTTTTTTGGCAGATATGAATGGCAAGCAGCTGCCAACTTATCTTTGTTCTCGGTCAAGAGGTGACTCCATGCTGAATGCCTGGTGCCACCCAGTAATAGCTCTAGAGATTTTTCAGACCTAATCAAACTCTGGAGTATGTCTGCCTTTTCCAGCTTGCAGTCAGTCACCAACTTATTTCTGCCTTAGGTCAGTCCCTCAGGGTCTTGGCCAGTTTTTGATGTTGATAGAGCAAGTTAAGTTATATTCCTAAAACTTCCTTAATTTTAAATATATACTGAAATACCTTAAAAGTTGAAGAAATATGTTAGCATGTTAGAAGGGTGCACTTCTTGAACTGATTTTTATTTGAATTAGTTTTAATTTGCATGTTCTGATTTTTCACAGAAATATGGGCTTTTTAGTAGAATTGGTTGAAAGGGTCTGCTATTAAACTTTTGTCTTGAATTTCCTAAAGAGGAAATGCTTTTTTGTTTCATGATATCTAACTTATTTGAATATTTAGAATACAGCTTTAGGTAGAAGACTGTTAAGCATACATTAAAAGAGAAATAATACTTTTTGCCTGTGTAACAAGATATTTAAAGGCAATTTAAACTGTGTAAACATTTAATTCTTCTGGTACTTTATGAAGACACATTTTGTGTTGTGTAAGCAGATAAATCCACCTGTATTACTAGATCAGTTATTATACACATGTTCTTAGGAATTAAGTCAAAACTCTTAGAGCCTTTTACCTGCTTTCTCATGCATGCTTTTAGTCAGATAACCTTTCTAGCCTTTTTGCTTAAATGAAACATTGCTAATTTAGGCTCTATTATTTAATTACCATTAGGGGGTTTTGGATGCTTGGAATGGCTTGGTGTATGAGCTTTGCCACTTGGCTTAGACTGAATAACTTACCAGGAAAAGTGTCAGCTTAATATTTAGAAGCAATTCTAAGCTGTAAAACAAATGAAGTCCTGATGATTGCAGAGAGACCTTTCAAATGTGAAATGGTCATAGATCAGTTTAACTTCATCTTGACATAAACTGCTCCAGCTAAGTCAGCTGAAACCCTACAGAAACTGAGTAGACTTAGAGCTCTCTGAAATCACCAGGACTCAGGTCAGTTAATTCTGCTTGGGAGAGCATTTGTACAATAGCTCTATCTCATGATTTTCATTGGTATTAGAATTCTTCCCACTAATCTCTTGGGCCTTAATTTTGGGCCTTAACTGGTAAGTTGTGGTTGTTTTTTTTTTTTTTTTTTTTTGTGTTTTTTGTTTTATTTTTTTTTTTTTTTTGTGTTTTTTTTTTTTTTTCCCAATAAAATCCATTATAAATCTATCAAATAGAAAGTGATGACTAAGTGATTTTCAGCTGAACATTTTGTAGCAAGTGATGATATTGCTCCTGGTGCCTTAGTATTTCTGCCTTAAGTAACAGTTAATTTTGATCGAAAAGGTGATATTATTTAGAGCAATATTCATGTCTTGTTGAAAAGATTTAATTTTTGTAAATACTTGTATACTTTTTCTATAAATACTAAAAATTTACTATGTAAATGTTTAAAGGTTTCTGTCCTTTGTATTTGTGAAATAAAATCTCATCTGGTAAGTGTTCTGTTTGCTAAATGACTTCAGAAATGGTTACTGTAATATTTTTAAATTAATATAATTCTACTTTTTCTTCTCAAGAATCTGGTGTATAAGAACACTGCTCATTTTTTTCTTTTCCAAACGGACAGAAAGGAATAGTAAGTACTTTTTCTTTGTTTTGTTTGTTTTTTTTTTTAAGAATATGTAGCTAGCTGAGAATGATGCTTGCTATGATAATGTAAATGCTTTTGATCATTTGTCTTCCAGGAAAACAAGAGTAGCCTTTTAGGTGATACTGAAATGGGTAATATTAGCTAAACTTGTTTTCTACCACATAGTTCATGAAGGGGCAGGAAGGGAGCTGCTTGATCTTTCACTTCACTTATAAAATTGTACTGACTTTCTCCTGTCTTTGCATGTGTCAAATGTGTAATGGATAAAATGTGGTGTAGAAGTAGGAGCAAGAGGAAAGAAATACAAACAATAGTAGTAGTAGTTCCCTTGATACTTGCATCTCACAAGTGTTCCAGCAGTCTTAATCTGTTATCCTTATATAAAAGGGAAGAGATTTATAGCAGATGTGTCTAATTTATTTGTCAAGATATTTTTTCTCTCCCAAGTTCTCCAAAGCATACTTATGTTTTCCTGAGTGGGAAAGGTTTTTTTTTTTTTTTTGCTTTTTTGAGAGCTAAAGAAAATTGGAAGTAGTGTAGCAAAACTGAAAAGTAATGGAGGTGTTCAAATACATATAAAAAGTTGTTAAATTTTGCATTAGAATGAATCTGCATGCTATTTAAAAACAGCATCTGTGGCACTTGTCTGCAGTAGTTAGAATTCATTTGAGACTTTCCTTGAAAGCAGTCCAGCCTGTAACAATATCTCATGGTGATGTGAGCAATAATACAGGAAAACCTCAGTGTTGCTCTGTGTTTTATGACTTGCAGAACAGCATGATATATTTAATTTGTGACAGCTTACAAGTTAAACATCACTTTTAGAATTTTTCTTAAACTTAATGTTTGCATTTGATATGCAAGCACAGAACATACATTTTTATGTAGAAATAAAATTGTCCATATATTCAGTGGTGCTGTGTGATTCATTTCTAAGGTGAAACAAATGATTTGCATTTCATGGCTGAATATGGAGAAAAAAAAAGTATGTTTTTCTAGTTTGCTTAAATGTCCTTATTGCTGTTTTGAGCATACAGGCAAGTCTAGTGCTTTTGTTGAACCTGTGTTTAAAGGGTTTAGTAGATGATAGAACATACCAAAAAGGATTATTTCTGTGTGGTTCCAGAGACTGGATAAAAATGAAGTGTTTTATGTCAGAGATAAGTCTTATATTTGAAAAAGAAAAATCAAATATAGAGTTGAAGCAGTAAAGCAGGATAAAGTGTAGCTGAGAGAGCAAACTGCCAGCCAAGTTGCTCAAGTTTTTATTCTGGGATAAGTTAGTAAAACATACTGAGACACTGGAGGTGGTTATTTAATACAATAAACTCTGTACTGAATAACCAGTATACACCAGATTTGGGAATGATGCTGTGAATGAAGAAAATTTGTAGCTAGACTCGAGGGAAGCTGATGCAGAGAGATGATGGAAATTCAGTTTTTAGCACTGATCAGACAAATGACTGTTAAAGATTTAGGCTGATCTCTCCTGAAGCGTGGAGAAAAGAAATGACGTATATTGCAGGTATTGACTTCTCTAGTATGAATTCTTTTCTTTCTGTGGGCTTAATTCAGATGAGATATGTTGGTTTCTTGAGAGCACTTTGCAGTAATTGCCATTTGGCCACGTGTGAAGGGGCAGGTGTTTCATGAGGTTCTTGTTACATGCAGGAGGTAAAGTGATCAGAAAGAAACACCCACACTTTAAACTGATTGCATTGCTTTGTGGAAGCTATGCTTGAAAGTATTCTAGACATTTCTGTACCAAAAGCACTTGCAGTATCTTGAGTAACCATCAGTAGCTGGCTGTGTTCTGCTGTTTTTTCTTGGTTTCATGATACCACACTGCATTGCAGTACACTCTAAGCTGTGTGGGACAACGTGTGAGACTGTGTTCTAATACAGAGGTAAAATTTGGTGAAAGGAGGTACCTTATAAATTTCAAGATGCACATTTTCAGGAATTGTCTGTCTTCTGTGGTCCCTTCCAGGATTAAATACTATCTTTTTCCATGTCCTAGTAACAAATACGAAGGGTTGTAATTACCCTTTTATTTCATAAATAATCACCTTTTAAATATGTGCGTGCAAGTTTTTGTGTTTTGCACATTTAATAAGGAGGTTTATTTGATCAAAATGGATTTCTGCATTCTGGAAAAGAACAAAAAAGTAATTATTTGTTCCCTTATTTTTAAGTAACAGTTTTCCTGAAGTAACTTTGAATGGTATGGAATACTTCTTTATGAATAACAAAATAAAAAAGGTGTGTTTGGTTGGTTTTGGTTTTGTGTCTTGTAATTCTATGAAGTTTTTTGTTTAAGATCTGAAAAATGGGTAAGAATAGATATGTTTTTACAGGAAGTAAGCTGCCAGTGTTCAGTAGAACACTGAGGGTAAAAAGTTGTACAGCTTATTGTTAAAATCTTGCTGTGAACAGAGCTAGTAGAAAGCTAATTTAAGAGAGTATCTTCTGCATTAGGTGATGGTTTATTACAGTGAGTTTTCCATGAGTGTCAAGCTCCAAATATTGATTTTCAGGAAAAACCCACATGTGTTTGGCCTTTCTTCTTTCTCTTCCTCTTAGGTTAGGTGTTGTGCCTACCTGTTGTAACAGTCTCTTAACATTTAGTAGTAAAATGACCACTTGTTCTTACAAAACTGGGGACTTTGCTGTAGTCTGAGAGTATAGAAAGGAGGAAATAATTTGAACTTTGAAGCCTGGAATTGACATGGCATTTGAAACTAGTATGTGTTAAGAGGTTTATGTGAAATGCTGAAGCCAGTAAATCTGGTACTCAGATATAATAATGCTTCAGCCTCAAGCTTTTTTCTGTATTTTGACTCATGAGATTAAATGTATTTGGTGCATTGTCGTACCTGTTTTAATGTAGGTCAAGGCAGGGCACTGGCTAGAATTGGTTTGCTTAATGAGGAAATGGTGCATAAAAATTTTTAATAGTTATAACTGTAAAGTGATAATAGTGGGCTATAATTTATAAGCAGATTCAGCATTTTAAATGATTTATTTTCACATGAAAAACTATTTTGTACCGAGTTTACTGTTGTCTAGAGTTGGTAGTGGTCAGTGCATAATTTTTTTCTGATTTCATAAGGTGAAGTCAATGTTTAGTGTGTGCTGAAATTACCTTAATTTATATTTGAAAACTAAAGTATAATGTCTTTCTTTTAGATGATGCACTGGAAGACTTAAAATCCCAAAAGAAAAAAATAGTAAGTAAAACTTCAAGACAAAATGGTTGTTATGGTTCACTAAAACTGGTATATGCCAGATATTTGCACCAAACTTGACCAACAGTTTATCTCAGTAAGAAAAATTCAGGATGGAAAAGGTTCCAAGTCTTGGGTAACTTGCCCTCTTTATGAAGTTTGTAACACTGAAAAAACTGTTTCCTCTCTGTTTAATCAGTCCATAAGGAAGCTTGTTGAGAGAGGAACATGGTTCCTCCTTACATGGTTGGCTTTACCTGCCTTGGAAGGCAAAGCATAAAAACTGCCACAACCCAAACACTCTCCACCCTCCAATCCTACCCTGCTAAAGCAAGTCCTCCTCCCTCCAAAACTCCAAAAATTCTGTTATGAGGCTTTGTTATTAATGAGTTTCCCAAAGTGTTTACCTCATGCCTGCTGGATTTTGCCATGGTAGCTGAACTAATAAAAACCCCGCAACAAGGGTATCAAAATGAGTTGGGTAAGAGTTTGGTATTATGTCATGATCTGTGTTTTATCACTTCTAAAATTAAAAAAAGGATAACCTGTAGCCTAATTATGTCATTGTCCTGTGGTAAAGAGGATTTGCTGATATTTAAATGGATGTGTTCTTTGGTTGTAGTAGTGATATAAAGGAATTCGAGAGCTTTACATTTTCTAGGAAAGAAAGAAATGAGCATGACAACTACATTAAGTTTATCTTGTGAAAACTGCTTAACTGAAATTAGTTAATGTTTCAAATGAACATAGTCATTTGGTAGCCTTAAAGGAAAAGTTCTTGAAGCAGGAAAAGCACAGTAGAGAACAAAAGAACTTCTGGAATCTTAAATGTAAAGTCTTCATTTCAGTTGAAGTTTAGTTTTCTGTAATCATGAAAGTCTTTTTTACAGAAGCACTTGTAATACTGAATTTGTGTGTGTGCGATGCAATTAGGACAAAAGACATTGAATTAAAAATCAGTTAGGAAAAACCTAAATGTGTATTTTGCATGTGCAAAACATCAAAATGACATACTGTAGAAGAATCAGGATGAAACAATACACAATACAAAAATGAAACAACTGCATAAATATTTTGTAGCCAATAAGGAAATGATAGTGTAACTGGTGAATTTAAATCTGGAAGTATAAATTGCTGTGAGTATATATTCAAGTCAAGCTTTAATCATTAAAGACAAACTTTTAAATAGGATTAGTGAAACTGAGTTCTGGGAAGTTCAATAATGTATAACTCAGCTATTTTTCAGAGTCTGTGATTATCATGTGATCTTGTGGGTTCCTGCTTCCTAGCAAGGAACCAGAAACAGAGGGCTTATTGCAACCTCTTGAACCAGTGTGGTGTTAGCATTTTATACTCAGAAAATGGACTTGGGAGGTTCATAATAATTTAAGATACTCAATTACGCATTAAAATTAGATAATTATACATGAAACAGAACATGTTGAAATGAGCTGGAAGGGGATGCAGATAAGAAGACAGAATAGAATTTGTTGTTTAGATAAAAATACTGAGTAAATTGCATTCTGTAAAAATTTTGGTAATACTCAGATTTGTTTTTGTTTTGTTTGATTAACTTCCTTAGGAATGCCTTTGGCTATGAATAACCTACTTTATAGCAAAACAAAAATGAAGTGAAACAATGGGAGGAAGAGGATTTTTTTTCCCTGTTAAATTCTGATTTGCTGCTGCATTTGCAATTAGGGTTAGTTGCTAAGAAATTTACATTGTGATCCTCCCAAGTATTTAGGATAAGTAAATTACGTGTTTCCTGTTTATTTGTAATGCAAATTGTTGTCTAGCCACCTAGCCTGCTGCAACAGCTGTGCTGTTTCACTTGGTTGCAGCTCAGCTACCTAGTTGCTGGATAAATCTTATATTGAAGACAATTGTCCTGAAAAATGTTACAGTGCTTGTGTTTTACAGTCATGTTCACCTTTTCCCTACAGACATTACTTGTGTGCTGAAGGGACATAAGGTTGTTATAGGGCTTACCTGTAAATGATGTAAGCTCCTCATCTGCTATAATGCCCTGGTGGGTTTGCAGTGACTGCTCAGTAGAAATTACTTTCTGTTTAACTTCTCTTCTGGCTTTGGTTACATGTCATGTAACCAAGGATACCCATGTGGGTAAAATATTTGATAAATACAGATACTTGATCTGGAAATTACCATTAATACTGTCTATCCTGTACTTTGACTCAAAGTTTGTGTAATAGCTCTCACAGAACTGACTAAACTGGTTTTTTTTGCTAGTGAATACTTTAAAACTTATTGAGTTATTAACTAGGGGTAAGGGTTAAGTTACTTAGCTGCAATTAAGACACTACTTCAAGATACAACTTCATTTCCTTCCTTGATCATAAGGGATGCTGTGGTTGTCTGTGACTGTTTGGCTGTGGTTTTGGCCCCAGAGTTTGTCAGTTAACAAGGATGTCAGCCCTTAAGCCTGCACATGGGGAGATGAGCAAGTTCAGAGGGTTAAGCATATTAAAGCAAGGATGCAGGACAGGTATTAAGCTGATGGAGCTGGGAATTAGTGGAGAGTTTACCTGGAACAGCCATCTTAAAGATGGGATAATTATTAGCCTGAGGACAAAGTTGTGAAGCTAGTATAGTAGTTACTTTGCTAATTTTATAATTAAACTTTGCTGAAGCTTGCTCAGCTACTCTGAATCCTAGGCTAAATGTAATATTAGACTTTGACAGACTTCCAAGTCATTTCAGGTAAGAGTTTAGAAATTGCATCTGTTAATCTGTGAAAAAATACCCGACTAATCTGATTTCAAGGCTGTCTTGAGTTACATTAGTAATGGTGAAAAAAAAAAGCAGCATACGAGTTCTGTTACTTAAATTAATTATTCTTCAATCAACTTTGTCTTTGGCCTTCTAGGTGTAGACAGCCTTGATAATTTGATAACTTTCAATATGTGATAAAAACTGCTAGGAGTTGGTTCTTGTATAAACCCAGTTTTGTCTAACCAGTGAATGCTAGACTACTGCAAATATGCAACTGGAAACTCAAAATACAGTTAAAAATCATATTTACTGATGAAGGGTCATTTAGCTTGGTGGTTTTAATGTTGGCATGGATCTGGTCAGAGTATACTTGATTACTGTGATTTAAATGGTTTATTTCCAGTTTTCATGAAATTTTTGCTACGTGTCCTGGTATATCTTACATGGTAGACCAAAATGAGTTTCATGGCTTTCTATGAACATAAAGAAAGACCTCCTTGTAGTTGGGTTTGGCATAGCAAGTAATTCTCAATTTATGAACTCACAAAGTAGTATGGTGGTTAATGAGTGGTTTACACTGTGCCAGCACTTAAGTTTTGGTTGCTAAATTACCTTTACAAGAAGCTGAAAATACATTGCTCGTGCTCTTCAATTTAGGCAGCTGATGTTGTTCCTACAGGAATTCTGTTTGGTTGCCTGTTGGGAAGGAGTTCATCCATACAATTGTTCATAGGGAGGAATGTGGTACCATGCTTCTTTATTAAGATCTGATTAATTCCATAAAAAATTCATACTTAGGCTGATCTTAGCTTTCTTAGAGAGTTCACTTGTGATTTGGGTTGCTCAGCATTATAGTTTTATTGATAAGGATAGACTATGAGTTAGCCCTTGACAGGAAGCAGAAAATGATTTTGTAGGAAAAGTTTTGGATCTCAGGGAAGACTCTATTATAGAAAACCAACAAGAGGTGTTGAGCAATTTGCTGTGTTAGTGCTCAGTGTTAAGTCAACCTTTCCAAGATTATGCTGCAGGATGTTGAATGTTCCAGAAGTCAGTGTGTTGGTTTGTGTTGATTCATAAATGAGCTTCCTCTGTTGGCACAAAAGCCAGTTTCCTCTGCTATGCAACACAGAACTAGTATTTAAATTTTACATGGGCTCTTACTTTCTTCTGGTATTAACACTGATTTGCTCACAGTAAATAAACTTGGACCTTTTTGATTCTTTATTTGGTATTGTCTGCCAAATTTCAATTTACTTTAGAAAAATATACTCTAGAAGTAAAAGAATGAGAAATATGAATATGCTTGTAGAAGTCCTAGCAATTTCTGTGTGTTTTCAAGAAATTCTTAGAGTCAGTTGTGATAGTGAATTCTTGTTCAGATTCAGCTTTACTAGAATTTTAAAGCTATATATGAATTTCAAAATATAAAGACTAACTCACGAATTATCCAGAAACTATGTAATGTGGAGGATAACTTTGAGGCCTGAATCTTGTGGTGAGAGTTGGAATTATGTTTCAAAATAATGTTACTGTTTTTGCAAAACTTATGTATCTACAAATAGCTACTGTACTATCTAATACTGCTGTGGCGAGAAGTGCTTTAGATAAAGAAAGTGTCAGATGATGGTGGAACATTCTGGATTTCCTCTCCCTAAAGGTCACTTTGTCCTGCAGAAAGTTATATCTCATTTTTCTTTTTGGCTATACCGACAATAGCATGTATTTTATGTTCATTGATGTGAAGTGAATTCAGTTTTTAAAATTTTGATTTGGCAGCCAAATATTAGCACTGTTATTGCTTCCCCACTTTGCAGCTTCACCTCACTAGCCTTACCCCTTTGTAGAAAAGTCTGTCTTGCAGTTTTTACTTTTATAAGCAATAAATAGTTTATTTTTCCTATTAGGTCATTAATTCTGCTCTTATTGCACTGTGTGGCATATGTTTTACGAAGTCAGTGGGTTAACTCCAAAGTGCTGCTGAAATACAAGTTTAGGAAATTGATTTTTACTTCCTTCTTCACTCCCTTTTGTTTCAACAGTCCTTAATTAATAGCCTGGGTAGTATTCCTTGCCTCAAACTTCAAGAAATGTGTGGAGGAGTGAGTGCTAAATGAATACACAGCAGCCATTAAATGGAGTGAATTTTTCTTTAGCTTCTGAGGTTTGTTTGTAATCCTGGAGTCTGTCTAAATGCAAAATTCCTGCACAGTCTGTATATGGAGAATGGCTGAAACTTTAGTTTCTCACTAGCTAAATAATGGCATAAAATTCGTGTTAACCTGCACCATTTGTTATTTTTGCAGTGATAAATGAGTTTGAGAGAATTTAATTTTTTGACCACTGACCTTTTCAGTTTTGCAGTTTATGCCAACAGCAAACTTCAGAACAAACAAAGTCCCCACTTTTAGCTGAACATGGCCATTAGTCAGCATATCTAGGAAGAAAGGTCTGCTTAAGATACTGTAAAATGTATTATAATTTCTAGACATATTGGGTATTTGTCATAACTTCAACTCTCTGTTTTAAAGTTAAGCTGCTTCTGATGTTGGCTGTTAACCACTAAAATGATACTTTGCTGGTGATTACATTTTTTAATTAAGCCCATGTATTAGCTATAAAGCCACTTGAGTGCATTGTAAATAAAACGCTGTAATAATGAAGTGCTTTAATTACACTCCCTAAAGTATGCATAGTTCTCAGTAAATTTTTTATTTAAATTCTTAACGTGTTCCTTTTTCTGAAAAGCAGTTTGAATTGCTGTAAAGATGTAGATCCAGGCTTTAAAGTCATTTGAGCAAATTCCATGGCTGTTCTCTAGTTAGTGAGTTTTCACAGCATTTGCAGCAAGCTAATTGCTTCTGCTAATAAATAATCTAAAATCGATGCTGACAGCAGTTAATTGGCACAGGGACTTTATTCTGTAAAGCACTTGGCTAACGACCTTCCTTAAATTAATAGCATTAAGTGCTATGAGGAAATAAATCTAAGGAATTGCCTGTCATTTGCTTGTCATGTCTAATAACTTCCAATAATGATGGCTGATAGATTTTTGCACATTCCATTATTGAAGTTGGTGCTTGTAATTATTCTCCTCATTATATGTAAACAATTAGCAATATTTGGTGTTTCCTTGCAATAAAGCTGTTAAGTACAAGTAGTCCATTAGAGTTTAGAAACTATTTTTGAAAGCAAAATTTATTTTCCATTGAATACAGCAAATCCTCAGGTATCTGAAAATGCATCTAGTTCATGGATGAGCTTCATCTTTTGGTAACATTGATATGATGCTTGTGAATGGGAGGGCATGGTGGGGGAAATACTTTGAAAAGTTATCTATTGATGTGTGAAATCTTTCTGTTTCCAGCTTGAGGAAGTAATGGAAAAGGAAACCTACAAGACTGCTAAACTAATCCTTGAAAGGTTTGATCCAGCATCAAGTGCAAAGGTGAGTCTTGTTATTGATATTGATGTAATATGGAGGTGCTGTGGAGCTGAGCGTTCAGATAATGTTATTTATAATTAATTGGCAGGAGACTGAACTACCATCTGCTGGAACATCTGCAACCCCAAGACCTGGACAAGGTAATAGCCCTGTAAAATGGGTGCTCTTTAGCATAGATGCTCATCTTTCACAGCAATTTCCATTCTAGAAGTCTGTCTATGATAAAATTTGTTGATCAATTGACCTTTATTTAGGGTTAATAGACTGTTCATTAGGCTAGGCCCATTACTGTTCCGTATTTTTCAGGCAAGGGATCTATTACTAAAGCCTAATGTTCTAGACAGCAAGATATTCACTGCTGCTTGATGTTAAAGCTGAGAAAAAATTAACTTCTTGTGGCATACTTGCAACTTTTCTAGAATGCTAAGGGGTTTTCAAATGTTGTGTAAGATTCATTGACTTAACTTTTCAATTGTGTTTCTATTTATGGCTGGTTAGATCTTTCCTAATGCAGTGCTTAAACTACTTCTATTTGGTGCCCAAAGAGGAAAAAGAAGCTTGTGCATAATTCAACTACTTTCTAGTTACAAAGAGTGGACAGTTCTGTACTGGTTTAAAATGTTCCATTTAAAGGTACTATTGAATAAAATAAAATAGAAAAAAACTTAAACATGTTTCAAGGAAGCCTTGTTACTAGATTGCCCACACAAGTGTCAAAACTTGACAGATCTAATAGTAAAATGCTTACATTAAAAATGTGCTATTTATGCAGACTAGTGTTTAGTTTTTGTTAAGGTTGATTGTAATATGCTGTGGTTAAACTGAAAATGCTTGCATGAACACAATGTAAAGGCTGCTTTGTAAAGGCTGCTGAGGATTGTACTCACCCTTTAAGACCAATCTTTGTTGTTATCTTGCTGTTGTAACCTGAAAGGGCTGATGCTCAGAATGAACTGCAGGATCTGATATGTATAGCTTTTCATAAAATAGACAGACTGCTTTAGAATTTAATATTACAGTTGTCAACTTTGCATTTAACTCTTGTGAGTAATGAAACTTCTATTTTTCCCATTTCTCACTCTTGGAGTACTTGTTTTGTTCAGTGCAGAGCACCTGGATTTACTAACAGAGGTGTAAGCTGCATCCTCAAATCTGCTGTTTTGTTCTTCCTGCTTACTTCAAATTGCCATGAGAACATTTTAAAACTGTCCTTACTTGTCGACATTGACAGTGAATAGTTGCAATGCAGTACCTCAACAGTGAAGCTTTAATCTCTTCTCAAGTCTTAGACACAACAGCTTTTTTCAAGTTTTCTCCTTTCCTGTCTCTCCCATGCTCCATTTCTGCAGCATTCATAGTTTTGTTCAGGCTGAAGGGCCGTTCTGACACCCTGTTCTTTTCTCTGCCTTAATACAGCTCATGGGTGGTTGCCAAGAATGTTCTATTATAGTTGTAATGTGTACGTAGTCTGTTGGCTTTTTAAAAACTCTTTATGAAATTCATTTTTCTTGAGCTATGTTAGAAGTCACTCCAGTAGTCCAGTAGTAGGCTGACAGATCTGTTTGTAGAGTGCAAGTAACATTGACCAGGGTTGAAAACTACCTGGAAATGGGTATTTCTGTATAGAAATCTACACATAATTGGCTATAAATTAGACTATGCCAAGTTTTTAGTCACTCTGTCTTTAATAAGAGAGCAGCAGCAGTTTTGAAACTCCTTGAGAGGTACATGACTGATCTCTTCCCCTCTACCCAGGCTGTGTAAGGAGCAGTGCTGGGAAGTGACTTAGTGTCTATTAATTAGTCTTGTGTAAGTTTAGGTTTTCTAGTAAAAAAATGTAGTGCCCCTGTTTTTGATCCAGGCAGACAAAAGCAGATCAGTTGGATCCAGCATATGCTGTGTTGTGTTGATTGTGTCATGACTGTTAATGGAAGGGCTTGGAGGGAGAGGTTCTGAGAGAGTTAGAATTATTTCTGAGCCAGTCACTGTAGGCTGTGGTCTACCTTATCAAGTGTGGTATGAATAGATATGTGAAACAGTTATTACTGAAGAGTTTGCATGTGCTAAGCCTATCTATGCTTAGAACTTTTTATTTAGAGCCAGCTGTAAACTGGTCTTATGGGCTTGGTGGAAGGAATCTTTTAGTACAGTTTCATTTGCAAAGGATGCTCTCTGACACTGCCATGGCATTATCCAGTAACCTCCAAGTGGGGTCACAACTGAGAAAATATACCATTCTCTTTCAAACAGATTTGAAGTGCATAGACATTCTTGCTTGATCTTGAATAAAAGTGCAGTTAAGCTGTGGAAAGGATTTTGAAAAATGAATTTTGTAAATTCTCATGGCTTATAGTTGGATTTTATTATCTTAAGGGTCTTTTCCAAACTTAATGATTCTATGAGTCAATGTAACTTTGTTCATATACAGCACAATTTTATTTTCTTTTTTTCTGATCTGTTCTTGACACATTGAATTTGGAATTAGTGCAGCTTTTTGTCCCTGTGTGAGTGGTTAGACTATTCTCTTTTGTAGGTTTGTTATAGTTCAAGAGGGACATGCTGTGTTTGGCTTTGGCTTCTGAAATTATGGACACTTAATTTCCAAATAACTTGTTATATGCAGTAACTATTTCAGTTTTTAGCTATCAAAAAACCTACTAGCTTATTGCTGTTCACACTAAGTATCTGCCCAAAATGAGTATTAGCTTCTGTTCTGTGCAGTATATAATTTATTGTAATTAGATTGCACCTTTTTGTGGTTGTGGTATCATTTGGTGCATGTAGTATGAGGTAGAATTAGAGTGGTTTGGAATAATACAATATTTATTATTAAGTTAAGATTAAAGCTTCCTTGACTTTCTGTGCTCACTTTGGACACAAGCTGGCCAAGTTGCAGAACTCATTTCCTTGAGCTCTGTAATTGAGTCTTTGATAAACGATAACTGATACATAATCAAGTTGGACAGTGTTGTGAATGAGACAGCTGATTAAAGGTTAGTTTGTATGTGTGGCTTACTGGTTGGAATGAAAGCTTGCACATCATACTAATTGGTACAAAGGTTTAACCAATATTGCATAATAGCTGGTTCTCAGAAAAGCAACTGGTAGTGCCCCAGTTTTCCTCTGTGTTCAGCTCTTCTTGCAGTTTTTGTGATTTTTGACATGTACTGCTGAAATAAGTAATGCTAGTTTTAACATGATTTAGGTTGATCTTGTGTTTGGCATAAAAAAACCCCACAAAATTCAGAAGGGAAGGAATTTGAAAATTTAAGTGCAATTTTATCTGTTCAGAAATGTTCTGAGTGGTACAGTTAATGAATATATATTTATTGTGTATATATATACTTATTTAGTACTTTGACCATAGAGAAAAATAGTTCAAGTATACATTTACAGTGAAATATTTGTCAGCAGTATCCTGTTGTTGGTACCTGATCCTTTCATTTTGCTAATATGTTTGCAGGGGTGTTTTCTAAATGAGATCACTCTGTGACCTGAATTAAAAGTAATGCAATAAAAGATGGTTGCAGGCTGTGGATGGACATGGGCATGAGGAGAAAGAAAGAAGATACTTTGTTGGTCTTTGATACTGCAGCCAACAAGTAATGTAAACTGTTTATTGACCTGCAGTGCACTGTAACTCTGTGGAAAAAAAAAAATTCTCTACAAAAATCAAGGTGTTTTGAAGTGAGGAAAAAATAAAATAATTCTGCTTGTAAACATGAAACATGTCACTACCTCACCACCAGCAGCAGTGTAATTAGTCTTTAAGAGCTCCTACTGAATCATCAGTTGAGTAGATGCCTCTTGAGTGGTATGTCTGCTTGTATCTGAAGTGTCCAGTGCTGGTAACTGCAGAATTTGAACAGCAGTGTGTTTAAGCTATTGGTCTGTCTTCATGCTGTTGACTTTTGGATGCACAAATATTGTTGCTGAAGAAAATACTTGGAAAATTGCAAAACTTCATTAAAACTGCATCAGCAGTAAGCTGTAAATTGTGCTAGTGCTGTAATCAGTGGATGTGTTTCTTAGCTAAGTTGTGCAATTTGAAATTATGGAAATCTGGAACTTTGCAGGAGGCTCATTTTGAATACATTGCATCTTCAAGCAATTTGACAAGTATGTAGATCATATTCAGTTACTTCAAGTGAATATTAGGGCTGTTACTGTGGAAATGCAGAGGAAATTTAGAAGGAATTATGGCAGTTCATGGGTAAAGGGTCCTCGTGTGATACTAAAATGATGAGACAGGGCTATACTCTCAATGTCTGTGACAATGTGGATCCTGGGGATGGTATCAGGAATATAAGTATCAGAAATCCAGCTTTGTGTGTTGTCACTGAATAACATCTACAGTCACTCTATGAAAGGAAATACTGGAATGGCTGGACTGTTGGTTGTGCCAAGGAGAGCATTTCTCACTTTCTTATAATGCAGATTGTAATGACTTCTATTACTTGGGGAGTAGCAGAGTTGAGGTAGTTCTCAAGTATGAGTCACAAAATAGAGTGAAAGCCAAGTGAACTTCCAAGTGAAGGGGGGAAAAAAGGCAGTGTGAATAACCTAATATTTTGTGGAAACTAGCAATGAGTCTTGCATTCTTAACTCTGTAATGAGCTAAAACTACTGAAGCACATCTTTCTAACATTGGCTGTAAAATACTGGTTCAGCATCTTTATGGGAACAGAAATATGGGGAAAGAGTCATTAAAGTAGCAGTATCTTTTTAATTGAAAGTCATTTAAAGAATACTTGCCAAGAATGACCTCTCAGAAGGAATGGGCAGAAGGGGCAAAGCTCTTGCAGGTGGCATGGAAATTGCTTTGAAATGGTGTTTTGTGGGCTCAGAATAAATGTGAATATAGCCATGACCTATTGCAACAGACTCAGTGCACTTAAACTAGTATGCTTAAACCACATCATCTAGAAGGACAGCCTTCAAAATGTAAAAGTAACATCCATTTGTAGAAATTACAGTCATGGTCTTCAACATTTTTCTATGTGAAACAACAGTAAAGAGGGTTTTGTAATGAAAAAATAATGGATTAAGATATCTTTATAGATGTTTAAAATGATCTTGAAGTAAGGGGAATTAGGCTTTATATTTCACTCATTTTTTGTACATATGTGGAAGACTTGAGAAATTGCATACCTTTTAGCTTAATTTTTGAAGCTAACACGACCAGAAACTATAACTTAAACTTGGCTATAATGGTTAAATAAATCATGGGTTTCAATTGCTATTTTTTATTTGGAGATGGGGCCATGCCTGTTGGTCAGATGACATGGAGAGAATGCAGTTGTCCTAGTGTAGTAAAACTTGAAAGGTTACTGCTAATGTCTCTCACAAAAAGATCTTGAAAACATGTTAATGGGGAGGTTCATCATAAATGAATTTTTACTTCAGATAAAACTCTCAGCACAGGAGCAGTTTTCAAACCAGAAACAAGTCACTGAGGAAAAGCTGATGGAATTTCTGCAACGACTTCACCAATTAATCCTGGTTTCCAGATTCTGAACACCTTAAATAGTGAGAGGACAAACAGACTTGTTAAAATACAGAACCTTCAGACTCATTGGGTGATGTAATTTGGACAGTGCAGTTGTGTGAAGTAATGCAGCCATGCACATGGTGTGGCAAGGGAAAAGTAATTGCTTTGTAGGAAACTGAACTAGGTGGATTTTTAGTAAGAATGTTGATTTTAGCTGGTACTTTTCCAAGTGGTGATACCAAAGAATTTTTCATCCTTTCTTCTGCTGTGTATTAATCCTATTTATAGGCACTGATAAGTAGACCATACCCTGGGTATGTTGCAATTTTCATGGCACTAGATTGGCAGTTTTCCCACAGGCCTGTTATGTTTGACCTAGTACTTCAGTGATAGCAGCTCTTTCTTAGCTAGTGCCAGCTGAGTTAGTGTGCTCACCTCCTCCACCAAAGCAGGAGCCTGGCATGGTAGAATTGTGCTTTTGGGGACAGGGATCATTCCTTCAGACTCAGCACACCAGTTTGCCAGTGGCTGGTAGCCAGTGGAGTTGTAAACTGCCTGCTAAGCATTTAAACTCTTCCAGCCTGACACAAAGTCAGCAGATAAAATCCCGCTAATCTTGGGACTGGTGGAAATGATTTTAAAGTCCAAATGTAGTGTTAAATTCCATTTGTTGTGAAGGAAGACATGCAAGCTGGTTTAAAGTGATGTGGATGTGATACACTTAACTGTAGGGTGTTGTAACTTTAGGTGTGGGTGTTACTGGGGTGTCCCTTTTAGAGACTAACCTGCTACTTGTTAACCATATAAAACAGTGGTTACATTTCTGTTTGATTTGTTGCAATAGTGTGTGAACGTCAGGCTTGCCTGACTATTACAACATTCAAACCGTGGTATATTACTGGTGATATTTGGCTTCAGAAGACCAGCTGGGGAAAGTATATTAAGTTCTTCATGGTAGTGATTTAATAGTAACTGATAGTGGTGTGAGAAGAGGTAAAAGTTGGAAGGTGTTCTGGCAGAGCCTCTTCCTGCTTTGTGAGAATCCATGCACATGGTTTGATGGTAGGGTTACTGAAATGAGTGAAGCTATATCACCTGCATGAAGCATTACCTTTTCTTCTGTTTTTAGAATGGTTTCATTTATCCAATCTAATTTTTTTTTTAAATAACTCTGGACACTTAGCCTGGGCATATTAGACACTGAATGAATAGTTGTTAGGAAAGCTAAATACTTGGAAGCATTTTTAAGCCATGGAGTAAAAAGTGGTCAGTTCTGTGCATTATGGTTTGAGTCTAGGTGTTCATCTGTCCAATGTTCTGCCTTAACAAATACTTTATGATGCTGTGCTCTGATTTGGTTCTAGAAGAATTTTGCCCAGAGTGTTTAACAGTTATGATAATTGTTATTAAAATACAGTATTCTACGTGGTATTTACTTCTGCGTGGTATTTACTTCTGTGACATGCTCAGCTGATGAAACTTAGTTTTAGACCTTCCTGGTTTTGTTAGATTCTGTAATTTGCTAATTGATATAACAATATTAATGTACTTTTACTAATATCTTGCTTATAATGCTAGATATTAAATTCAGTATGTACCTGTTCTTGTCAGAAATTCGTCAGAGGACTGCAGCTCAAAGAAATGCTGCTATGCCCTCACCTGCAAGTCCTAAGCCAGGCTCTCCCAAGTCCTCAGTTGCAGCATCTCCCAATCTGCAGAGAGAGACGGCGGCTGTGAGCGCGCTCCCGGAGAGAGCGGCTGTGCCATCCTTGCAATCAAATGTTTTACCAAGACGCCCTGGATCCCCTGCTACTTCAGTGCCTGGAATGGGTAAACACAGCACTTAATGTTATTTACAGTTTATACTGTTTTCTCTGGTTACCAATAAAACAGACCATTTTCAGACAGTATGGAAATGGCATTTCATTTGGAAATAGCAGAGCAGTTATCTGATTAAGCAGGAGTTCCATATTCAATTAGCCATAACTCTTTACAGCTGGCACCTTTTGATGCTGAAACCTATTGCCTGAGCTCATTTAACTGTTATGGCTTCTTTGTTTAAATGGCAATAAAACTTTGCAGTATTCTGTAGTCAACAATATAGCATACCTTTTTATGTTCTTAGTTTAAAAGAGCTCTATGCTTGTATAAATCAGGTACAGAGAAGAACACTTTCAGAATACATTGATGCTTCTCACTAAACCCTGCACATATTTTTTTTAACATGCATCTTGACATTTATTTAAATTTTTACTCTAGAAGGTATAGTCATGCAGCCTATACTCATAGATTAAAGTGTGAAATACCAAATACAACAGAAAAGTTGTCTGTGTTGAAGCTGAATATTAAAATGGCACTATTGTTTTGTTGTGGGAGTTCAAAGTTTAGCAGCAAGTCGAAATCTGGTAGGAATGAGTAGTCCTTGAAATTTGGTTTCATATCCTCAAAGTGTTTTTCCCTTGATTTCTTACTTGGTGTTTAGATAAAATGAACTTTCAATAAATAGAATATTAATTCAATTGCATGGGAAGGATTGCAAAATTTCAGAGTTTTGTGTGGGAAGCACCATTGTCATTTTCCTCGTAGATGGTAAAGCTGTGAGTGGGTTTGTGCCAGGCCTTTCATTCTTTGTGGGACATTTGACAAGTTGGATCACAAGGCAAGAAAGGAGATGAAATGCTGTCTTGAAAATAGAAGGGGCATGACTTGCCAAGAATCCCATGAGCATCAGTGTAATGTAGGGAAGTTCTTTGCTCTGTTTACAAGGATCAAGAGTATTTTTCTCTGCCCTGTGTTCCAGATTTTTACTTGAAGCTACTTAAGTCTTACCCACTCTGTGCTCTTCCTTACTGACTTCCATGATACAATCCAAAATTAGAGCTGTAGACATATATTGGCACCTGCTCTCTAACATCTTGAGAAGCTGAATGTTAAAAGCCCTTTTCCTGCTGTTTAATGCAGTGGAATAAACTTGACATGGAAAGTTGTGATCTCCATTCTCTGTAGAGTCCATTAAATCTTATTTGTTGTTAGTGATTCTTTACCTGTATTATGAAACAGCTACATTTGTTTTTATCCCTGAAGTGAACTGTAAAGGCAAGCTATTAGTAAGTCTTGATTACCTTGAAGTACCAGAAATTAGCTCATTGCACCAGGAAATTGGTCATTTGTTTGCAAAACACATTACCTGATATCTGATTACCAAAAATTCCATAATGAGTTTAAAATTGCATACTTCTTTTTAAGGAAGCTGACTGTAGAATAAAGTATTAGCTGTATAATAGCTTTATTCTTAGGGGAAGATTCAGGCACATTGAATAAGCTGGATGAAGTTCAACCTTTACTACATAAGTGTTCTAGATGAGGAAGGAAAATAAAGTAGCTGACTTGTTTGAAAGGACAGTTGCCAAGCTTTAAAATTTCTAAACTTTAAAATTTCTAATGTAGTTTTTGTGAAAATGACTGACAGGCACTTTTCCCCCAGCTCAATAATTGGTATTTTGACCAAATATTACTTTGCCAAAGAAAACAATGGGAGGCACTGCAACTGTCTGTTAATATGGAAGCCTCTTTTTTCTTGAATTTCCCCAAATCTTATAGGCATATAAAATCTGTCATGTGGCTGTAGTGAAAAGTGCATAAATTCAGTGTTTCTAAGAATAATATGACATCTAAGTTTCTGCATGGCCTGCAACAAATATGAATAGCCTTAATTATCTCTATTTTACAGAAGACTAATAATTCATTTTCATTATGCTATATTTTGTAGGGGAGAATCAATTTAACGTGTATTACCACAGAGCTCCCATATGTTTGAAAATTAATAACCAGCAGGTATTTGAGAGTTTGCCAGGCTTTGCAAAAATGACCAGTCTTTCTACAATGATTGCTTTTGATGTTTATATTAATTACTGATGTCCATAACAGCATGAGAACCAAGGTGGTTGGTTTGAGTTATTAGTAGGCAGATAATTGAACCTGTTGTTGGAATGTGCTGTGATGTTTCATTCTAGGTAACTTTTATTCAATTTTCACTTTGTTTATTGACTTTTAGAAACTTTACATGTTGGTGATTTACAAGTCATATGAAAACTTGGTCTTCTGAATAAAGGCCTAAGTACACATTTGTGTGCAAACCAGGTATTCACAAAGTTCTTCTCGAGCTTTAGTTTTATTGTAGATTGTATCAATGCCTTTTTTTGATGGAAGTATTGGGTTTTTCAGGTTTTTGTAAAGCTCTGGGAAATGAATTTTGCTTGACCTCTGCTTCCGACAAAATATTAACAGAATACAGTTTATTTGCTCTGAATTTGTTCTGTCTTGCTGCTGTAATGATTTTCTTGGTCTAGGTTCCTGCTTGAGAATACAGGGATAACTTGGAAATGCATTCACTGATTGTTATCTCCTGAATTAATTTCTGTTGTTTGTGAAAATAGGGCCTATTTTAAAAGCATTTGTGTTGAGTATGGAACTTTTTTGTACTTTACTGATGGGCTGTAATGGCAGTATTTTCTGAATGAGTTTTCTTGTGCTCGTAAAGATTCGGACAGTCCATTTAGGTCAAATATCCAATATTGACAAGATGTGTCTTGAAGGATGTGCTGTTAGAAATAGTGCAGCCTTAATGTCAAGATTAGTCTTGTTCTAGTGTGGCACTACAAGAGGGCACTGCTGAAAGTATTTGATTCCTACAATGTTTAATGCCTGCCATGGAGGATGGAAGTTAGCTGTGTGTGGCACTGAGTGTGAGGTTTACCACAGTGTAGTACATTCTGCCCTTAGTTACTTTTTCCTTTTTTGCTTCTATCTGTGATGATTAAAAGTTAGGAGGCTTGAAATGGCAATTTACTGAGTTACTTTTGGTGCTATTTTGGATCAGATTATTGAATAATAAGTCTTGCTGTGTTGTCTTTGCCTCCTGGTCTGGAGGTGAAGATTTATGAGGAGTGACTGAGATACTTGATTTGTTCAGCCTGAAGAAGAGGAGACTGAGGGGAGACCTCACTGTGGTCTTCAGCATCTTCATGAGGGGAAGCAGAGGGGCAGGCACTGATCTCTGCAGTCTGGTGACCAGTGGCAGGGCCCAAAGAAATGGCACAAAGCTGAGTCAGGGAGGTTTAGATTGGGTATCAGGGAAAGGTTTGTCTCCCAGAGCACTGGCATGGGCTCCCCAGGGAAGTGGTCCCAGCACCCAGCCTGACAGAGTTCAGGAAGCATTTGGACAGCACTCTCAGGTACATGGTGTGTGTACTTGGTTTTGGGATGTCCTGTGCAGGGCCAGGAGTTGGACTCAATGATTGAAATGGGTCCCTTCCAACTCAGCATGTTCTGTGAATACTCTGCTTAGGAGGTACATGTTTATCAAAGTGCTGGAAGCTATGATGCATGTCCTGATGCTGTCCCTGGCTAAGATGCTGTGAGAAAACTAAATCTGAACAATCCTGAATAGCTTGAAGTCAGCTGTTTTTAAAACAATATCTGACACTTAAATGTCCTTCTGAATTAGTTCAACATACTAACAAACTATACTCTCTTAATTGTCCTTTGTTTGGATTTTTAGAAAATCCTATTTTGCATTTTTAGACAGTGCATTTCATTTGTTTACTTTTATTTTTGGTCATTATGGGGGATTCTGTGAAACATACTTTGAGAAAAACACTGAAAACAAAGCAAATTGGAAAGAGAATTGTTGCCTGACTTCTGTAGTCACCAAAGTCCTTTCTTTTAAGCCATGCTGTTTCTATATTTTTTTTTTACTGGATGGAGTGAGAATAGTTACAAGCTAGAGCTCTTCTCAGTGAAAACACTGGTCTCTTTTTGCACCTTCAGTATTTCATTTCCATGAATTACATAGATTATTTCAGACAGGGCTTTAGATTGCCATATGCTCATCTCAGTATGAAGCCTGCTAAAATTCACTGATTTTTATTTTTTAAGCCTACTTAGCTATCTTGAGCTTGCATAGAACTTTGGCATTTTTAAAAGTAATTTTGTCAAAGGTTTAAACCAAGTCTTATTTTTAAGTTATCACAATTTTGTCTGGCTTCTTTGACTAAGCATAAATCTGAAAGTATCCAACTTGTCATTAAATATGGGATAACCAAAATGACAAACAGCTGAGCAGGTTTAATGTATAGTATCAGTGAACACTGAGGGCATGCTCATGTAGTATTGTAATTACACAGAAACCAGGGGGTGTTTCTGTGGTGACACCTTCATAAAATCATAGAATAGTTTGGATTTTAAGGAATCTTAAAGATAATGTCTTTGAGACTCCCATGCCATGGACAGGACCTTCCAGTAGACCAGGTTGCCCTGATCTCTAGTTCTTCTTCTGTTGTCATTGGTTTTGGCAGATTTATTGTGTCAACTACAAGTATAAATTTGCAAAGAAGTGAACTTATTAAATAAGTTGTTCTTTCTTAAAAGGCCTTTATTTGTTAATAATTGAATACTATTGGTACATTAAGTTCTTTAGAAATTATAAATTTAATTACCTGTCCAAGGTGTAAAAATGGAGTGATTTAACAAATTTGTAAGCTAAGGGAGCAGAAGAGGGATTTTGAACTATAATGGGTTGAAGAGTCTTACAGCTTTCCTAGTGGACTAAGAAATATGCCTATGTACATTAAGCGGATGCAATTATTTTGCTACACTGGCATACACAATTTTAGTGGAAAATAATTTTGATATAATTCATGTTCTAGGTCTTCATCCTCCAGGCCCTCCTTTGGCAAGACCTGTTCTTCCTCGAGAAAGAGGAGTTGTGGATAGAGTTATTGAATATTTGGTTGGTGATGGTCCTCAGAACAGGTAACATGTTCTTTAAGAAATACCTGAATACTTAGGAGAAAGGAAGCTTCTTAACCTTTTTGTTGAAGCCATATCAAGGTTAAAAGAATTGTAAATGTAATTGTAAATTGTAAATGAACTTGTCCAAAATTTTCCTAATTGAAAAATGGCTCTTTTTCAGTGCTTCACTTATCTTTGCAGGGAAGCTGGTAATATTTGGGCAAAACTAATCTCTGGTCTGAGTAGTATTAGCTATGTGATACAAAGAAAGGTCTGTGCTCAACTGGGTGAACAACTTGTATTTTGAGCTAAAAAAAAAAGAAATAATTTGCCTCAGTACTTCAGTTTTATATTTGTTATAAATGCCTTTCACATTGACTTCAGAAGTGTTTAAACAAATCAGAACTTAACACTTTTACTATGGCTGCTTTTCATGTTAACTGTATTCTAGTGAAATAAAGTCTTAATTTGGATGTTATTTTCTGACACTGATGATATTAAAAATATGCTGAACCATAGTTTGAAGTGTAGCTTCACTGTGGTTAAACCAACTTCAAAAATTATCTACATATTTAGTTTGCTTTCGAAGTTAATAATTTTATTGTGGAAATCACAATGAGATTGTGTGGAAGAAAAGATCTAGGATATTAGTCAATATATAAGGTAAAATACATCTCCCTTCAGTGTGCTATTACTTAAAGGCATGTAATCATGTATTCATATTTTCTAGGTATGCTCTTATATGTCAGCAATGTTTTTCTCACAATGGTATGGCTTTGAAGGAGGAGTTTGAATACATAGGTAAGAGCTAATCTTTTTTAGACTCATATTACTTGGCTTATGTATCATAACAAACATGCATCATACTTCATTTTGGTTGCAGCTTAGTACTTAGCTGACATTGTGAAGTACCACTTCATGTGGGAACATTTTTTGGTAACATATTACTCTGTATCTTAAGATTTACTTCAAGACTTAGAGAAGTAGTTTATTGCGACCTTCAGGTTATGGATTTTATGTGTAGAAAACTATTCAGTAGAAATAAGCTTCCTCCAATACATCCCTGAACGTTGCTACTGGCTATGAATGGTTCTCAGAAGGGTTTTATGTTGAGAAACTATCTGACATTAAAGTGTGCCTCTTTTACCAGAACTTAAACTAAATTTTCCTTTGGCAAGAAGATCTTGGGGACGTGTTGGAAAAAGAGTGGGAACAAGCCCTGGGGGTCTATATGTGAATTTATGGCTGACAATAACTTAAGACAGACACAGCTCTTTATTGAACACAGATGTTGTATTCTGCCTGCTTTCTACCACAAGTGTATGCCTGATGCTTAAGAAACCAGGGGTTCCTAGATAAATCTTCTATTTAATTTTGTTTTGTTTGTTTTTATGACTAAATATACTGCATTGTAAGAATAAGCTAAATGTTTCCTATGAAACTGAAGATTTGTAGTCTTTGTTATCTTGGCTCTTATGAGTTCACAACTCAACTGCACCAGAAACTGCTGCTTCCCCCCTTGTCTTGGTGAGAGTGGGGAGAACAGAGAGTTATTTAAGTATTAAATGATATCCAGTTTTTCTACAAAACAAAACTGCTTTTTCTTAATTAAGCATCACTGAAGCAGAATGCTTCTCAAAAAACAGAGTGACACATGCCTTGTGTAATTGCTAACATCTTACTCAGAGTGCAAGGAAAATGGTATCTTAAAGAGAGGGGGAAAAAATCATCTGCCAACTTAATTATTTTGGAGGAAAGAATACAACAACCCCATGTGGCAGCACCTGGTGCTGCTGAATTGCATTATTTTATTCACTGTGGTCAGATCTTTCTCAGTGTTGGGCAGTACTCAGTTCAGCAGTGCTGAAAGCAAGCAGATGTGTTAAAAACAAGTACCTGCTGAATTTAAAAAAGGACCTATATAGAACAGCTTATAAATTTGGTGGAGGTACTCTCTGGTACTGATAGTCAGTTAACTCTGAAGTATTTTGAATCATCAGAACATAGTGTAGGAATAAAGATGAAATGTGAAGTTCATTAGTGAGGCTGCTTACTGGCTTTGTTTTGTGCTGTAGCATTTAGGTGTGCCTACTGCTTCTTCCTGAATCCTGCAAGAAAAACCAGACCTCAAGCTCCACGACTTCCAGACTTCAGTTTTGAAAAAAAGCAATCGGCACAATTGCGTTCTGAACCTGAGCCTCCAGAGCCTAGAGAGAGAGAGCCCCAGGAGACTCAACAGACAAAAGGTAAGTACTAATCTCATGAAGTCTGCTCTCTTTTAAATGTCTAATGAAGTTCACCATCACCCTGCTCTCTGAGCTAAGTTTCTCATAAGAATGACAACAGCTGAAATACTCAGCCACTGCTCAAACAGGGTTCCTGGTGAGGTGCTCAGTGACCAAAGTCCATCACTGTTAAAGGCATTTGGTCAATACCCCTAATGTGCTTTAGCTTTTGATCAACCCCCAGCTGGGTAGGCAGTTGGTCTAGATGATTGTTGTTGCTCCATTCCAATTGAAATAATGCAGTTTATTCTGACTTCATAGTAAGTGCAGTTGATATGTTTTTTTTCAGTTCTTGTCTCTGCTCCTAGCTTAGGTTGTTGATAGTAGCACCTTCTTTCCTGTACCCTAAAATTTCTTCATGTTTGTCATTATCTTGTGCAAATAATGGCATAACCATTTTCTTATTCTAATGTTACTGACAGACTGATAGAAAAAGGCCCTGTAAATTGCAGAAATAGTTAAGGAGGGAGTATGTCCCAAAGTAGTTAACTTTCACTGTGTTTGGCAGGTCATTTGGTTGAGGTGTGTTGGAATTTCTGCCTTTGTTCCTTTTGCTCTTTTCCTCAGGGCAGGAAAATCTAGTAAAACTGCCTTGTTTAATTTCAGGTAGTTCAAAGACAAATTGTCAATTTTAATTTAACATAGTTCCTTTTGAGACATTTTATAGTCTACAGATACAGTAGGCATCTGGTGTACAGCCAACAGGAAGATGCAGTGTTTAAAATAGTCCAGAAATGATAATTTCAAACCAGAGGATCTCCAGTTAGATGTGCTGTTAAGTGCTTGATGAGACTTTGGTAAGATTAAGCAAAGATCCTGGGGGAAAACTATCAGTGTGCAGCCCTGAGGTTCAGGCTAGAAACACCAACTCTGGGAAACTGTCAGACTGTAATAGAGTGCTTCTGCTTGATTATTTTTAACAGGGAGTACAAAGTAGCACTAAGCTTTACTTTCTGGCATGAGAAAGGTGCACAAAACCAGGAGGGAAGTCATATTTAATGGTGGCAGTCTCTGGCCGTGGCCTCATGAGGGTGCATTGTAGTGAAAGCTTGGTTTCTTTTCCTGTGCCATAGTGCACTCTTACCTCAGTAAAAGTGGTGTTACTGGCATGAAAGTAAGATTGAAATCAGATGGATGAAACTGAAACAATAAAAATGTCTCATTTGCCCTTTAATCAGAGTCATCTTTTTAGCAAGGGGAGAGTAGATTAGGAGCTCATTGGACTTTTGGACTTTGAAGATTCTTACAGATCAAGTCATACTTTGTTACTAGGATCTTTAAAAGCATGCTTGTTTCCTTCCAACTCAAATAGAGAGATCCTTAAAGAAGGATACTGTACTCTTAGAGGCATGTGGCTCATGAGCTTTTGAATATTATCCATTACTACAGGCTTTTAGAGAGGTAAGGAGAGGTGCTTGCTAATTAATCTGGTATTTCATTGAAAGAAATTATAATGAAACTATGCCTGTAATGGGTCTGAGCTGCTGAGTCAGTCTATAGTGTTGTAAAAATGTAAAATCTGAAGACTTACTGAGATTGCCATTAAGCATTTCTGATGTAGGGATGAAAACTGTGAGCTAAGTTGCTTTTACCAATTTACCTTTAGTAATGGAAATTACTTGTTTTTTTGTGATGCTGTCTTGTATTGCTGTGCTGCTTTATTTAAAAACAGCAGGAAAAGAAACAACTGTGAGCCTCATTGCCCAGTTCTCTTTTCCTGATAGGAAATTTTGCAGAGGAGGCATAAGAAATAAGTATACAGACTTTTGGTTTTCCATGTTTAATAGCTGATCTTTTCTGAATATTTGTTCTCCAAGATGATACAAACCATTCTGTTTTGATAATTACTAAGCAGCCAGAAATAGAGTAATTTTAGTATTTTACATAACTCTAAGAAATGTCTTGTTGATTTAGAGGAGGCCTGCCTATGACTTGCCACAAAGGAATCTCTTCTGAATGAGAAAATATTTTCAGTAAATCAGTTTTTCTACTGGAACCGTAATATGAAACATAACTGCTTACATGCAGTTGGGTTTTATTAATAAATGAACACATTCCTTGATTTTAAGTTTAAGGTATGAAGCTATTGTTGAGGTAGAGCTCTGGGGAGGGTTTTTGTTCACCACAGAAAAATAGCTGCTGTCATAGCAAGAATAGAGAATATCTTCACTTACAGATGTAGACAAACATTAACATCAGGAAACCAACTTCACCACAATGCTGACAGCACAGGGGAGTATAACTGTTATCTGTAATTCATTTATATCATAGCTGTATAGCTCAAAAAACCAGCAAAATAATGTGATAAAGAAATGCTATAAATACTTTTTACCAGTCAGCTACTTTGGCTGATGGGTAGAGCATGAAGCTGGATCTTTTTTCAGTTGTGTGCTCATGTAGTGATGCTACTTGCATGGTACATGCAACTCCTGTGGAAAAGAGGTCTGAAGAATGCTTTTGGGGAGTGCTATTGGCAACTTTGGAATTGTGTTTTAAACCTCTGGAAAAAGGAGCTGTCAATCTGGTGCAGATCACTGGCACAAACATCATGCTTCCTTATTCAGCAGATTAATTTAGGAATTTTTAATACCAGAGTGAAGCAATAAACTTGGGCTCTTTTCTTACCTTGCCCATAAACGGCTTGATTTTGATCCCCTCCCTCCCCATCAAAGGCTAGTTGGTTCTCTTATGTCCTTATATTAAACAAATATGTTAAGATCATGTGGGTGAAGTTACATTCTTTGGTTAAGTGATGGATTAAGTATTTCTCATCAGGGACACTTAAATTTTCTTTTGTCATCTTTTTAAGTTTACAGTCAGAGCTTTCACATGTTGGCTGCTGCTCTTACAATGACTTTATTCATGCAGTATTTAAATCAGGTTGACTTTAGGCAAGCTTTCCATTAATTGCTGTGTTTAAAGTGGAATTGTTATGTATTTTTAATGAAGACTAATCATGTTTATGGTTGGAGTTAACATCACTTACTCTGAGTGCCCTGGCTACTCCTTTAAAGGACCTACTCTTTAGTTTCATGTCAGTTTCTCAGACTGAATTATAAGACCAAAATTTTCCATGTAAGTTTGTATTACTGTATCTTCTGGAGAGCTTCAAGAGTTTCAATAAGTTTAACCAAGGACATAGTGAAGGGACAAGTCGTAAAATACCTGACAATTTTTTAAAAAGTAAGCAGTGTCTCCATAGCTTTTAGTAGAATATAAAAATGAAATCACCGTCTTGTTCCTTCTAGTATAGTTAGAATATGCATTTCAGCAGGTTTTCTCCTTTCCATTAGAAGCTTCTGCTGGTGGCTGTGATTGTGACTGAGTCCTACATTAAATATGGTATCAATGCTTGGCATCTTTCTGATCACACTGAGCAAACAATCTCTTTACCTCTGTCAAGACTAAGAACAAGTCACTGCTGCAGAGTGCTAAGCATGATTCAGTTGAGGACTGCAGGACTGAGACTCTGTAAATAGGGAATGGTTGGGCTATGCTACAAATGAGTTGAGGGCATAGAGCTGCCTCTTCCTTGCATTCCATACCTTCTGTGACTTAGCCTGAAGTGCAGCAATAAAGGAGTGTAACTCAAGTGTGGAGGAGTTGGAGCAGGAAAATGCAC
Source organism: Erithacus rubecula (assembly GCF_903797595.1). NCBI lineage: Eukaryota > Metazoa > Chordata > Aves > Passeriformes > Muscicapidae > Erithacus > Erithacus rubecula. Next base: position 16,187,320 of record NC_136659.1, read on the forward strand.
AAACTTATTCATAGAATTCGAGGCTGAAGAAAAAATGCAGAGATGAGACAGAAAGAAAACTGTCAGTAGGGAGATAAAGATTGAGCACAGAGATGGGATCAAGATGGAAACTGAAGAGCAGGAAGGCCTGGGAAGAAACTGGGAGCATTAATTTGCTTGGGCAGAAACAGGAGGGTTGAAAAATTTTGGAACAAGAAGCCAGGCAGGTGTTGAGCAGCCTGTGGCTGAGAGAGCAGGGAAGGAATTAGGAGGTAAGTCAGGTGCAGACTTGGTAAAATGAAAGATCAAGTCTGAGAAAAAGTGGGCTGCTCTGAGCAGTCTGAAATGAAGCCTGGAACTAGCTAGGTAGAGCTTTGGGTGAAAAGATAGGGTCTTAAATTCTTAATACCAGATGGCATTTGTACAGGGTGTGCTGGACAGGGATGTGCAGCAGCTCCTCTACTCAGTCATGGGCCGAGAAGCCAGAGCAATGGTTCTAAAACTTTCAGCTCTGTTTGAATTCTGTATCAGCCTGAAGCAATCTGATTGCTTCGGACACTCAACATGTTTTGATCAATATGAACTCGTTGCACTTGACTGACACTTTTCCTGGGAGGTTGGTGTTGGGACCAGCACTGCTTGGTGTCTTAGGAAGATGGACAGTGGGCTTGAGCACACCTTCAGTAGGTTTGGTGCTGTGTGGTGCAGGGAAGGGATTCCATCCAAAAGGACCTTGGGAGGTGGGACAGTGAACCTCATGAAGTTCAGCTAGGCCATGTCTTAGGTTCTGCATCTGGATCAAGGCATCACAAGCACAAGTACAGGCTGAGCAGGGAAAGAATTGAGAGCAGCCCTGAGGAGAAAGGATGTTGGAGATGTTGATTGGCAAGAATCTTAACATGGCCTGGCAATGTGATTGCAGCCTAGAAAGCCAACCATGTCCTGACATTTTATTTGGCATCATGTACGTTGATTATTTTTTTTTTTTTCTCTTCCCCCTTGCTTAACTAAAAAAAAAAAAAAAAATTCTATCTGTTAGTTACTTAATTTGTTGAATTATTAAGCTGTTCTAATTTTAAACCAGGGGTTTAACTTTTTTTGTGATTCTCCTTCCCATCCTGCCAGGATGGCAGGAGAGTGGGTGGGGAGCAAGTGTCTGGTCTGCAGCCCAGTTGCAGGCTGAGTTAAACCACAACTGGCCCCTGGCCTAAGAAGGACATTCTCCTTTTGGAGCAGATCTGGAGGAAAGCCAGAAATGTGATCAGAGGGCTGGAGCACCTGTCCTGTGATGACAGGCTGAGAGAGTTGGAGCTGTACAGCCTGGAGAAGAGAAGGCTTTGGGGAGACCACAGAGCACCTTCTGGTTTCAAAGGGGCCTCAGGAAAGCTGGAGAAGAGGGGCATTATACAAGGGCATGTAGTGACAGGAGAGGGCAGAATGGGGATGAACTGAAAGAGTGGGCTTAGGTTAGGTACTGGGGAGAGGGATGAGACACTGTAACAGGCTGCCCAGAGAAGCTGTGGCTGCCCCATCCCTGGAAATTTTCAAGGTCCAGTTGGATGAGGATTTTAGCAGCTTGGAGAAGACTGGAACTAGACTGACCTTGACTAGAAATATTTGATAAGGCTAACATTTTTGAGCTGTAACTCTGCATCAATTTTGCACACTGTTTGCCTTCACAGTATACATTAGTACTATATAGTATTGAGTAATACTAGTCAATAAATCAACTGCCATCAGCAATACTATTCTACAGTACCTTTGTGTCATTTAGTGCAATACATGTTCAATTTTCCAGTGCTTATGCTTACTTCAAAATACAACTCTTCTCATATGTAGTGAAGCTAGAATTTACTACTTTAGAGGCAGTACTTTCAATAAATGTTTGATCTTGAAAGTATGTATGTCATTAAAGAAACTCCCATCCTAGATGAAGAGTAAGTATACTCATGTGTAGGCAACTGTCCTACATTACCCCTGGGAAGAAAGAATATGTAATAGTTTTCATTGGATGGTTTGATATATTTGTTTGGGTTTTTATTTTTTTTCCTGATTATTAGATTCCTTATGTTTAAAGTAGTTTTCATCAAGTAGAATATTTTAGTTTGTGTCCAGAATGAGACATTATAAACAGTTAAACAGTTTGTGAAACTGACTTTACTAAACACAAAGAAACTGAATTGCCATCATGTGTTTCTAAGGTCTCACTTTAGTAAACAAGCTTAGAAAGCTTCTGTTGAGGATGAACGTATGCAAATAATACATAGTGCTTTCTTAGTGGGAGCTAAGCTCTTTTCCATAGTATTTTATTTTTTTCCCCCTTGAATTTTAATTGTTTTACCTATAACCATCATAGAAAAATCAAGCTTTTTATAAGTTGAGAACATCATGCAGTTACTAGTCAAAACCTGTATGCGATTGCAGAATGTTTCATTTGCTTTTTAAGAATATTAGCTACATCTTAATTTCTGGAAATGGCTATTTTGTCATTTTTCTTTTCACAGAATCTGAAGATGATGTGGACCAGCTCGTTGAGACAAATGACACAGATGATAAAGCACCAAGTTCTGAACATCTAAATGATAAGCTAGCTGAAGAAGTTGAAAAAGAAGACGCAGAAAACATTTCGGCAACTGAAGAGGCTACTTCAGAGTCTACTTCAGCTGAACAAAGTGAAGAACCTTTAATAAAAGCAGAATAAAATACTTCAAGTGCCTTCTGTAGCTAGTTTTTAGCTTTGTTCATGCCTGTTGTTACTATTCAGGTGAGCTTTTTTTTAATGGTACAACTTAAAAATCTTGCTTGGGCTTAAACTGCCTCAACTGCCACAGTGTGTCAAAGCTATATGTAAAAGTGGGTGTTGTAAATGAAGCATGTCTCTCAGTTAACACATAGAATGTGTAATTGGTTGAAGTCTAACAGATGTAGCCCTTGTTTAGTTTGCGTATTTAAAAACTTAAAAGTACAAGCTTTGCTAAGGGTGACTTACAGTTTGATGTCTCTTTAGCTGTCACACATAAAGAGCAATTCCTGATGGCATCTGACCTAGTAAGTTTGGTCTAGTGAACTTAAGATGCTTTTTAATGCTGCCCAGTTGAAATGGATTGAGTACATGTTTAATACACAGATGTTTACAAGCTGAAGTGTCATCCGACATTTGACTGAAGCATATGGAAGTGTTATTGCAGTAGTGTTAATATTATTCATTGTCTAACTTTTGGACAGAATTGAGTTATATGGCACTTGGATAAATGGCATCTCCTTTGGTGTTTGCTTTGCAGATGAACCAGAGGCACCTACATGCAAAACTGTTTTGTGTTTACATAAAATATAAGAAGTCTCTGCACTTGATTGTACTTGAATACAAAGCACTATTTATACCTGTACAATAATGACAAGATATAAGTGAATTTTGTGCCTTTGTGTATTTTGTTAAAGGAAAATAAAGACGTCTAGCAGCAATACTTGATTTGTGATTCCTAAAACTGAAGAGAATGAATTCATGTTCTACTGTGTGCAGCAATTCTACAGTTACTTTATGCCAATTTAGAAGGAATGTGCCACATTTAAAGGAACATGTCAATTTGTAGCTAAGGTGGCTTTGACAGGATAGAAATAGATCCCTGATGAAAAGGGGAAGGGCATGTGCATTTGCCAGAAGACTTTTCTAACTGTACCTAAAGCTTGTTGATACTATTTAATATTACAATTACAATGAATATTTGCTGCTGGATTACTGAAAATGTATTTTTTTTTCCTATTGCGTTGCTTTTTAAGCTAAGGACGCTTGTTACACATTTCCTGTTAAATATAACAGCTGGGATCCTGGATTAGAAGTTTTCTGGTGTCTGAGGTACCTAAGTCAATCAGATTTTTTTAGAAATAAATGCTGAACATATATGTGACTTGGTTGCTTTAGTAATACTTCTGATAAATGATATTTTGTGTGGTGTTATGTACCTCACTACAGGGAGAGGGGAAATTTCAAAGCCATTTTTAATCTAATGTTTTGGTTCTGAAAGGAAATGATTTTTACTCAGTAAAGGCAGCAAAACTCTTCCATCTTAGTAGTTTGATCTTCTACCAGAAAAGCACATTTCTAAACGTGACCTCAGTATCAATGTCTTTATACAAGACATCATTATTACATGAACAACAATGATTAATTTTCTTTTTCATATACAATCTTTATTTTCTGATTGTTTGGGCATAGTTTAGAAGGTCAGCCTTCTCAGAATCAAGTGTGGTCTGTATTTAGATTAAAGAAGAATTTTTTTTCCACTTCACTATGTAAATTACAATAAATATTTTAATTAGTAGTCTTAATAGACAGAATGTAGGCATATGATTAAAGGAGTACTCATAGGTGTTTGTCTATACTTACATGAACAATTAGCAAATAAGCATTTTGTGTGTGTCTGTCTTAATTGGGAATGCAAAGAAAACAGCCTCTTTTCAGAACATGTATTACAGTGAGAGAAAAGTACAAGTACAAAGTGGTAGGGGAATTAATTTTTCAATACTTTTAGGGAGTATTTAAAATATTTATATTATAGTTTATTTAAAAAGGAAATAATTTTGCCTGAAAGGTGGCAAAACTTACTAGTTATTTTGTAAGTTACTAATTTCTGCATTTTGTCCCTCACTGATTTATTTGCTTAAAGGCTTATTTCTTTGGAGAGGAAAAAAAATCACAGGCCATGTGAGTAATTCAGCACAGTAAATTGTTGGATGTACTTGCATTCTAAGCACTAAAAACAAGTAAAGTTTGATATCCTGATCCATCATATGGGAGATGAAGGCATGAATTACTGTCAGCTCAGAACTTTAAGGTTACTCTAGGCACAGATATTACTTCCTTTTAAAAATGTGCATCTGAAGTGTCTGGTCCTTTGTAGAGTAATTTCAGGTCCTTTCCATGACAAGCAGTGGCTGAGGTGTAGTGCATGTAATATTTATAGAATTGACCGAGAATGTTGGACCTATGTATTAAAAATGTTTTCATTAGCCTGGGACGTGTATTTTCACGTGTCCTGTTTTTGTCAGAGAAGTTGATGTTTCTTAGGATTTTAGGAATATGAACATTTTTATGAAAAAAGAGACTAAATATTTGGAGGGGGGGTGTATTTTTCTCCTAAGAGTCTTAAATGTGACATGAGCAACTTTCCACAGAAGTGATTGGTACTTTCTGTTTAATATATCACTCAAGGATCAGGTAGAGACAGTCAATCTGATGTGGAAACAAATGTTTTTTAGAATATCAAAACCTGCTTTGTACCTAAAAATACCTATAACTTTTGAGCACAGGAAGATATTTAGGTCTGTTCCAAATGCATGATAGAATTGTCTGGAAAGACTTTAATACTTAAAAAGTGTCTGAGCATTCATTTCCATTAATTTCTTCAGAAGACTTGAAGATTATGTTAAGGATGTCCTATAATTTTGGTAGAGAAAAATCTATTTTTAACTTCCTAATTTTTCAGGGTTTTAAAGCAGCTCTGGTAACTGAGAGCACAGGGTTAATCTGTGGGTGAATTCAGGCTCATGATGATACATATAACTGTTGTGGACTGAGCTTTTCTCATTTTACAGTAAGCATTCACATGTTACTCCTGCCAAGTGTGGGTGCCCCAGTCCTGATATGAATATGGGAAGAGGATTCTGTTTCTGCAGCAGTTGCTTCTTGGCTTCTGTGCACTATAAGTGTGGCAGTAGTAAAAGGCACCTGTCCAGCAGGAATTGAATCCAAAAGTAGGATAGGAAGTAGGAGAATGTAGACAAAAAAAATACAGCAATTGTTGTATTTAATCCAATTGCAGTTTGACTCTTAAGAATGAGGAAATGGAAGAAAGTAGAGGGAAAAGATACAGAAATACTGTGGTTCCGTGTTTTGTTGTCTTCTGACTTCTTGGCATGTACTTGAATCTCAATTTTTCAAAAGTACTGAGATTTCTTTCAGAATTAGGCTTCTACCATGTCATAGGAGCCCCCTTTCTTTCTATGACTGGGATGAAAAGCAAAATTGAGTGGGGTAGTGAAGTAATACTGAGCAAGCTTGTTGGTGCAGTGTTTTGATTGACTCTGGAATGTTGTGACTAACTGCAGATATGTCCTTTATTCTCTTAATTTATAAATTAGGGAGAAGTTATCTGTGTAAAAACTCTGCCATGAAAGTCTAATGAGTGTTCTAGTTCAAAATAAATTGAAGTGAGGCAGTCAGATTTAAATTTTAAGTGAGTTTAAAGAGGCAATAGGATTTCAAATTCTAATACTTCTAGAAGAGAACATAATTGATTGCCCTTGGACATTTTAAATTAAAACATTTAGTGGAATCTTGGTATGATGATTTCTCAAGAAGTCTGTTTAGCCTCTATGCAGGAAAGAGAGGCTCCCAAGGAATGGCAAATGAAGATAATGCAATAGCTGATGGTTTAGGAATGCCTAGAAATTATCAAAAGCAAGTAACTAAGGGTGGGTATGGATGCTTTGAAGCCAAGAAGGTTGAACCCCATGTGGTACATGAGTAGAAGCCAATGGAAGGAGTTAATGATAGAGTGAAACAGCTGGGGGATGAAAGGGATAATGGTTTTTTTTCTTTTAGAACAAAGACAAATAAAGAGATAGAAAAGGTGAGTTTGAAGAGATTTTTTTTCAGAAAATGTAGTAGGATTTGGCTGTTACCACATGGCAGTACGTAACTCAGGTTAATATCATGTTCTTACCTCAGAAATAATAAGAATGCAGTTAACAAGGAATAATTTTGGAGATGTTTGTTTGCTTTTTAGAGTTAATTCCAGAATAAGCATATAACAATAACTTGGTAAAAAAAGCCATCTAGCTATTGTGAGATACTTACAAACTTTTTTCACCTTCAAAGGCTGGGAAAACATTTCTTTATTGGTACATGGTTCTGAATTTAGCAATCTTTGTGCACTTGTGGATTTGTGGTGCTGGAGGAGTGAGTAGGCTAGAGGAAACTTTCATTATTCAATAGCTAAGTCTGCTATTAAAAAATTTGTATTTAATTTTTGTGAAGTCTAACCACATTCAACACGAGAATACTGGATGTAAAGAAAGTTTTAAATAAGCTGCTTCTCCTTATTTGTTCTGCTTCTGGAGTGAGGTTTGGTTAGGTATCCTACAATTGGAAAAACTTCATGGAGTAAGGGATGTCCTGTCTGTGAATGTTGCACTAGGACAATAACCTTGAAGATTCATTTTGGGTCTTGGGCAAATAATCATTTGACCAGTTTTTGGTGGTTGTCAGAGAGTTTTGATTCACTGACAGGAAAATGTATGTGAAATGATTACTGGTCTTTGGCAGTGCTCCTCTATTCCATGGTGTGGTCTTGAAGTGGAATTCATGTCTCAGGTTTGTGGAAGGTGATGAAGGCATGGAATTACAGCTGATGGGGTTGACTGGCATAGGGTTGTTGGCTCCAGGTCCTGGTGTGTAATAATGCACCAAAGTTTGTCAGAGGACAAACTGCAAACTTCAGTCAGAAATGTGTCCTAGTTGAGATGGTGTGGTAGTCTGAAATTCAGTGTATTCCTAGTTTGGATTCTCAGTGTTGGGAGGAAAAGAATGGCATCTTGTGTAGGGATGGGGATGGGAATTTCTTAGACTTGAGTTTTTGCTAGAGGTTTGTTTATACAACAAATATAATGAGCTCCAATAGTGTTTAACAATAGGAGCTGCTACCCTCCAGCATTTAAAAAAATAAGAAATTGAGTTGTCCCTTAAGGTGATGAGTCTCAAGGAATTTGACTTCACCGTTGCTTTTGATTTGTGGACCTCTCTGGGGTCTTGTCAGGTCACACTCAATCTTTTCTCTGAAAGAATAACGATTCTGTGATTCTATGAAGAATAAGACCTAGAGAGGTGTATGATAGGCAGGATAGTGAGAAGGGCTTTAAAATGAAATGTATTGATTATACAATAATTTGTTCCCAAAGCATGGGGTTCTGAGATTAAAGCAAGCACTTCAAAGATTCTCAATAGATTATTTAACTTTGCCTCAGTATAAAATCTAAAGCACTGTGTCATAATATAACTTTCAAGGTTGCATAAAATCAATTTGATCATGACTTAAATTTTTGGTTAGAAGGGGATGTCCTGACCAAGTCTTGTAATACTGGTTATTTCTCACAGTAGTCACTGTGGGAATAAGCCTATTTCAGGTACTGTGTGTACCTAGCATTGTGCTGCTAGGATTTTCAGTGAACTACTACTAATGTTTTTCAGGAGGGCTTTATAAGCCTTTGCTACTGTGAAATCATGTATTCTCTTTTTCTTGAGTGACAAAAATAATTTGCAAAAGGGAGATTGCAACTGCCAGAGAGGAACGCATTCAGCAAAATCCTGAGATAATCAGATATGGAGAAAACAAGGGGTGCAGATACTGGAGAGCTGACAATTTTGGGTGTTCAATTTGTAAATTCACAGTCATCTCTGAATTTGTAATTTATGTTGAAATAATAATTCTTTCTCTCTTTCTTTCCCCATTTTGCTGCCTCAATGAAAATAGAGAAGCTGGATTTGTAGAAAACTCAAGCAACAAAGACCTTCCAGCTCTTCTCAAGTGGTCTGCCCTCTAATTCCTTGCATCACTTCAAGGAGTTCTGCTCAGTTGATGAAACTTAATTTTGACTTGTTCAGCACTCAAAAACACTTTCCAAAACCACCAAGAAAATTCATTTTAAGAAAACTATTTTGAATGAAGTTTTAAAGGAAATGTGAAGCTTGTTATTTCTTTAGGAATGTTTGTACTTGTATTTTTTGTATATTGAGCTTTTATTTAAACAGGAGATCCTGTATATTTATAGATGCTGTTGTTGTAATAGCCTTGTTGCATTAGTAAAGGGTATGTGTGTTTATGTACTATAAATATTATCTTTAATCAGAAGTATCATTTTAATCCTAGCTTTAGCCTTGACTATACATCACCTGCAGTAGAAATTCCATTAAAATCAATGGCAAACACATTAATTAGTGTGAATTCTTAGGCTCTAATAGACTTCCTGAAATATGTCTTAGCTTTTTTGCTTGTAATTGAGAAAATATTTGAACTTGTTCTCCCCTTTTGAAACTTACTATTTTACCAAATGAAGCAAATTTTAAAGCATATGAAATTAAATTGCATAGCTTGTTATTTGACTATATGCTGTCTTTGGTGTGTAACTTCTCGAGGAAAAAGCTGATTATGAAAAAGTTATTTATTTATGTGAGCTTAATTGATGATTTAAGGTGATAATTCTGTTTAATAGTTCCTTCTGTGCTGGTTGTACTCTATCAACTTGAGTTTTGTAGTTATTTGGATGTTTTTAAGGACCCCATGTGTTACCAAACAAGAGTGAGATCTGCCTCTTTAGAGCAGTCCCTGCCCCCCAGTTGGACTGGCATATGTAGGAGAAGAAAGTTGTTCAAGGTTGAGTAGTTTCTGATAAGACCCATTTGTCTGTGCTACAACCAATTGTGAGAGCTCCTGGCTCATGGCATGAGCAGCCAGCTCTCCACCCTCAAAGGTCAGGCTGGCACAGGGCTGCAAAATGTTGTGTGTGCTGAAGCAGAGGCAGGGAAAACCTGCCTTGACTCAGGATTGAAAATATGTGGCAGCTTCAGAGAGAATTGTGGAGTTGTGCAGATGCTGACTTTGGCCCACGATTCCATAGATGTTTCAGGGTGGGTATTGCAGGTTTTATTGCATCTAAATGGTGATTTATGTCCTTATTCCTCCATCATTGTCCACAAGGTACTGCCCTGTGTCACAGGCCTGTATTACCTAATTTTTTCAGACGGTTTCATTTTCATTAGCACAGCTGCTTTAGCTTGTGATCAGTGTACTGCACCTCATTGATAATCTAAGAGGGTCTTAGATGCACAGAAGTGACACGTAACCCTGTCAGTCTGGCTTGATTGACCCCTCAGCTTCCAAAACATGGGTTCATTTTTTTTTTTTTCTTTTTTAAATCCAAGTTAGCCACATCCATTTTCACACAGATTCCGGGCAGTTTAAAGGTTGGTCGGATTCGAATATTGCTCTTTCAAATTTGATAATGTATGAGTACAGAACTGTGACCTTTGATACATAGTAATACATCAACATGACATGAACAGTAAGTGCAGCAATTACCTTTACTACACTTCAGATTGTGTTTTAGTTCTCATCTTGCAAGCAATTATTTCAGGAAAAAAGGGATGCCTTTAAGTTAAATATTTTTTGCAAATAGCATAAGTGCAGAAATTAATCTCTGGGGACTTTCTGATTTACAGGTGAATGTTTTCATATGAGTCATGGCTTTTAAATTAACATTGTTTCAGTGGCAGAAGGGAGTCTGGTGCCATTGGCTTTTGCAATACTATTTTTCTGAGAGAATTTCTTCAAACATTTTTGTTGTGTTCTAATGTAATCCAAATTTCATATTTTAATTTATGGCCAAAGCCTGAACCTGCAGGCAGTTGACATGTCACTGTGTTCATGTTGCTCCCATGATAATACTCATGAGTTGGTTATGTGCATGGTAATAATGCAAGTTCACATGCTTTTAAGTACCTTTCAGAACATCACATACTGATTTAAGAGGCTGTTTTTAGATACCCCAGCAATGTTTCATCTTTTTCCTGAGCAGATCAAGATGCATTTGGTTTATTTCCAGATGTTCTTTCTCACTTGTTATAAATTATTTGGATTATGATAGTGCACAACCACTACCTGGTAGTGCAATAAAAACACAAATCAATACTCCTTGCCAAAGAGCATAAGGCCTTGAGAGGACTGACAGCAGTTGTGGTTTCTGTTCTGTGGACAAAGAATCAGAATAAAATTACTGTGTCATTCTGAGCAAACAATTGAGTAACCACTGAATGGTGACTGTCTGTGTTGTCTGTCACAACCCAAACTTGAAGGAATAATTTGAAGTACAACTTCATGTTCTTGTAAAATACTTGCCTTCTCAGCAGCCAGGCACTGAGCAGTGTTGGTGTGCCAGAGTTGGGCACTGAGCTTTAATTCAGGAGCTGGGGAAGTGCTTACTTTGTTCTATACTGAGGTGAAATCACCTTTTGGAATGGCTTTCTTTAAGCTCTCAGAAATGTAAACCTCTAGTATCCAGAACCATTTGGCCATTCTGGGGCACAGGAGGCAGCTGACCCCAGTGGCTGATGAGGAATAGGGACTTCCAAACCTACCATGAGCAGAGGGATGCTTTTGCTAGGCTGACTTTGTCTTTTAATTCCTGCCTGTGGAGGTTGATCACTTGCTGCACATATGCACTTGTTACAGATGGATAAAACTAAAAGCTTTTCTAATGCAATGGAAGGATGTCTTTTTTTGTTCACTATTTTCTAGCAAGTACCTATTGTGGTGTTGTTTGTCCCTGGGGAGTAAAATCAAAATAAATTTATTGCATCACCATATGACTTGCTCCTAAGCAAGCTCTTGACCATACAAATTGTTTTGCAAAGCCACAAGGAAGGTGCTACCTGGGGACAATGTGCAGTGTATGTTTTTATTTTGTTTCTTGCTGTTTTTGGCCTGCACCACTTAAGGGCACTTGGGTACTAACTCCTTTAAAATAGGCAAAAAAGTAGAGTGGTTGGGATTTTTTAATGTCATTAAATTTTAAATGTTAATAACCAGTGGTAACTTTGGAAAAACACCCAACCCAGTTTTTTGCAGTGTTTTCCATTAAAAAATGTGAATACTGTATGTATGGAAGTCTTGAGTCTGTGCTGCTGACTTAGCAGGTGATGACAGCTCAGCAGGGAAGTTTGTTTTCAGCTGGGGCTCCCTGTTCATTGTAAGTTCCTTAGGCTGAAAGGCTGTCCTTGTGCAGGTAGGTGACTGGGTAGAGAAGTGCATTTGTTTTTTGACTACAAGTAATAAGAGGATAACAATGGCAACTGCTTCTTGTGTCTCAGTATTTGTTGATTGTTATTTGCTTATGCTGAATTTATTACTTCTGGTAACAACTTTGGCCTGTGTAGTTTTCTGTATTGTATATTATTAACCACTTCTTAAAAAGAGCTGACAACACTGGTATTCCCCAACAGTAGGATCCTTTTTATAGTATCTATCAAATATATCCTTTCATATTTTGTAGAAAGGGGTGAAGTAATATTTTTTCCCATGATTCATACTATAGCAGTATGACTAAAAGTATTTATTTTTCAGAAATGCTGGGATTTTTGTTTGCTTCAGCTATTTGCCTACATCTGTGTGATTCTGGGGCTTTTTAAAAAATGGTGAATGATGGCCTGGTTGCAGAATAGATTTTCTTTTTAAGGCTTATCTTAAAAGAAAGGACCAAGCAGTTTGCAATAGTAAAATCCTCCTGGAAGGAATTGGCTGAATTATTGAAGAAATGGTAAGCAGCTGAAGTTATGGACACTTAATGGAAAGTACTTGGCTAAGACTGTGCACAACATCTTGTGAATGCTCCTGATGCATCATTATAAGGTGTTATGTTTGTCTAGTCATGAAGTCTGATCTATTTGATTTTTAAATCTCAGATTGTGAGATTAATCTCAGATTCTGAGTAAGTGTAATGATTCTGGGAGCTGGAATGTTGTTTGCCATTGTGAACAGTGCTGAAGGAGTCTCAGAATGTATAACATAATAGATGCAATTTTGTTTGATTTTTTTTTTTCCAAGGCCAATTTAATTTTGATTTATTTGCCTCATTAACCCAAGGATTCAGAAAATTGAATGCTACCTGAGTGAGGTATTATTAACACTAGTGAAATATCTTCAAAATCACTTCATGCTTATAAATTAGTCTTTTGAAAGCATTTTAAAGGCATAATGATGCTGTAGTGAAAATGTACAGCATCATTTAAAAACTGCAAAATGCTTATTTGATTTCAGAAATAAGACTTGGTCACCTGACTTAAATATATACTGATCTATTATTTATGCTTTGAAAATAGAGCTGATAAAAAGCATAAGTGTTCTTGATATTGTATTTTGTCATATCTAGCTAAAAAGATTGAAATCCAGAGAAACAATTTTCTGAAGAAATGAAATAGTATGCCCTCCTGAACCCCTGGGGAAAATAGCCTCTCTGTTTGCTCAGAATACGAAGCAGTAAAATGGTATAAGTAAAATAGACAGCCCGTGTCACATTCCTATTTGTACAGTCTGGAATGATGTTTTAAAAACATTTTCTAGTTATTTTTGATAAATAAACA